>NW_015540875.1:1356416-1401541 GCF_001515605.1 Sinocyclocheilus anshuiensis | reverse complement strand
GTGCCCATATTACATGTCTGTGTATTTATTATGTATATATAAAGACACACATACCGTATATATTTAGAAAATGTTTACATGTATATATTTATATTCATAGAATTGATATTATATACAAATATATTTAATGTTTAAACAACATAACACATCATGCATGTGTGTATTTATATATACATAAATATACACAGTATACACACATATATTATGTAAACAAAAACTTTTATTTTGGATGTGATTAGTCGTGATTAATCGTTTGACAGCAATTAATATAATATAATATAATATAATATAATATAATATAATATATGCTTGCCCTTTTAAAACGTGTCACAATGCCAGGGAGTTGCTACTATATATTTTTAGCAATTGCTACATGGTTGCCAGGTGGTTGCCTTTTGACCAAAGCCAAAATATGGCTTAAATCTCCACTAGTGAGTCTGAGATTTATTTGCCTAGAATATTGTTCAGCAGGCAAAAATACTCATATTTTGCTCCAAAACATAAGCTTCTTGTCTGTTTGTACAATGCTCACTGAGTTTTCAAAATAATTTAATTTAAGACACAAAACACACTTAAGTATATATTTAAGAAAATAAAGTAAAGCTTGCCTATTCAAAACATGCCTCGCAATGCCCAGTGGCCTGTACCATGATGGTAGATGAACAAATTCAGAGTTACAGGATTAGTTTCGAGTTGACAAAACCAAACCACTCCAATACGGCTTTGTTGGTACCATGATGTGTGACATCAGTGGCAAACAGCCAATCACAACACAGAGCAAGTGTGATTCACTTCTCGCAAGAGAGCCAGCGAGATTCAAAACTCTTTTCTTAAAGGTTAAGAGATCAAAGAATATGAGGATTATAAATGCATTTACACTGAAGTACTTGTCCATGAAAGAGGACAAATAAAACACATTTTATTTTATTTTTAAATCTTGCTCTATTAGTGCAGTCACAAGTGAAACTTGATTCTACCACTTATCTATTGATTCTACCACTTATATATATTAAATATGATCTGTATATATTAATATTCATTTAAAATAAATGCTTTATAATAATTGTTAAACTTGTGTGATGGATTAATAGTACTTTATAGTGACCTTTAACTTGTAGGAAGAGAAACTGGGGGAGAGACTTTTTTTTTGTGTCAGACATGTGTCACTTTGCTCACATCTGATTGGTCCAATTTCAGTTTGAGATCTATTACCCAGAACATAACCTGCCCTGGAGCAGGTTAGCTGTGCAGTGTAAGTTACTATGGCAATGAACGCAAAATAATTGAATGTACAAAAGAAAACACTCTAAAGTAGATATGTACGAAAAACACATTATGCTTGCCTTTTCAAAACACGTGTCGCAATATTTTAGCATATAGGTATGTGGTTGCTAGGGTGCTCTGAACGGTTGCTAGGTGGTTGCCTACAGACACAAGTCGAAATATGGCTCAAAATATAAATATGGCTAAAGTCTATGGGATTTTTTTTTCTCACCCATTTGACCAAAATGTCTAAATCCAATTTTTTAGAATAGTAAGTTGAGTATCAGTTTAATACTTTTAAACTTTTAATCCCGCATATAAACTGAGAAAACTATTTTAGGTAACACAGAATAAAATGTGAAATTCTGAAGTAGAAAGAGTGAAACAGTAATTTTGTACAATATACTCCAATACATTTTTTTATATTTACATCTAAATAACATAAAAATCATTTTTTCAGTGTTAAGCAATAGTAAAAGCGATATTGGCCTTTGCAAACCACTATTTGCACACACAGAAACCACAATTACATGCCACAACATAAACTTATGCCATCGGAACGCATCGCAGTATGCATTTGCTTGTTTTGTGTGACACCTTTAAACTTGTTCTACAGAAAAAGGCAGACAGTCTAGTGTTTCTAAGAGATAAACGACACAACTGGGGATGCTGTAAAGCTGCGCTCCTGGCACTATACCATGCGGTTGCTTGGCAACATCTCAATTTAGCCGCAAAGTGGAGGTGTTTGAGATCGTCGCTGATAAATATTGAGCATGATGATATCTTGATCTCCACCGACCTGCTTTGTAGAGGGTCATCAGTGCTTTGTTCAGATTTGAATCTACTGCATAGGTGTCCAATTTCAGTTTGAGATCTCTTACCCAGAACATAACCTGCCCTGGAGCAGGTTAGCTGTGCAGTGTAAGTTACTATGGCAATGAACGCAAAATAATTGAATGTACAAAAGAAAACACTCTAAAGTAGATATGTACGAAAAACACATTATGCTTGCCTTTTCAAAACACGTGTCGCAATATTTTAGCATATAGGTATGTGGTTGCTAGGGTGCTCTGAACGGTTGCTAGGTGGTTGCCTACAGACACAAGTCGAAATATGGCTCAAAATATAAATATGGCTAAAGTCTATGGGATTTTTTTTTCTCACCCATTTGACCAAAATGTCTAAATCCAATTTTTTAGAATAGTAAGTTGAGTATCAGTTTAATACTTTTAAACTTTTAATCCCGCATATAAACTGAGAAAACTATTTTAGGTAACACAGAATAAAATGTGAAATTCTGAAGTAGAAAGAGTGAAACAGTAATTTTGTACAATATACTCCAATACATTTTTTTATATTTACATCTAAATAACATAAAAATCATTTTTTCAGTGTTAAGCAATAGTAAAAGCGATATTGGCCTTTGCAAACCACTATTTGCACACACAGAAACCACAATTACATGCCACAACATAAACTTATGCCATCGGAACGCATCGCAGTATGCATTTGCTTGTTTTGTGTGACACCTTTAAACTTGTTCTACAGAAAAAGGCAGACAGTCTAGTGTTTCTAAGAGATAAACGACACAACTGGGGATGCTGTAAAGCTGCGCTCCTGGCACTATACCATGCGGTTGCTTGGCAACATCTCAATTTAGCCGCAAAGTGGAGGTGTTTGAGATCGTCGCTGATAAATATTGAGCATGATGATATCTTGATCTCCACCGACCTGCTTTGTAGAGGGTCATCAGTGCTTTGTTCAGATTTGAATCTACTGCATAGGTTTACAGCGGGGTAAAATGGTGCCTTGCTGCACAATTACACCATTAAATTCGATTATTTTTGTTAGGCGCCGACTTTGGGGTGGGTTAATTGAGCTGAGCAATGCTCGTTCAGTGCAGAGACCACAGGCTTGGAAGTAACTGATCAAGAGACTACAGATCTAATTAGTCATCAGGCCACAGACCTAAATCTGATTGGACCTCCCGAGTCCACCTGAATCTGATTACACTCCTCGGCTGCGTTCAGAATGGAACGCTAGCGCACTGCCTACTCTCTTCTGTACAGTGCATACTTTGTACTGTCTAGTAATTTTTAATAGTAGCATGTTAAACGATATGCAACATCTTTGTGTTTCAGGGAAGAAAGAAAACGAGGTCGGAACAACCCGGGGGCAAATAAAAGATGACAAATAGCAGTATTGGTTGCACATTTTGACAAACGCAGTATGTCATCTGAACCCTTCATGCATGAAAAAATGTTTGCACAGTATATATGCTGCAAAAAAGTACAAGCAGTTTGCATCTCGTGTGCAGTTTTGAAGTATGTAACTCATGGCAGGTTATCTCACAGATTCTGGCTACAGAGTAAGGTTTTGAGTCCAGCCTTCCTCTGCCCTCTTGCCTCTTCAGATGTCTGCTCAGAGGAGCCGCGCTAGCTTTGAATCTATCAGGCTGTGCTGAGAGCCTCTGCTGTTCACTTGTTCAACACATCTCTCCTATTTACAACAGCAACACGTAGGGCCGCTTTCTCTGAGGAGGCAAGAGAGGCATTGCCCTCTCCAAAAAAATAATTAAAGGTTAGGATTATACTTTGTTGGTAGTTTTATATCACATTGTGAGTGTATATTAGCACCGTTTGTTGTTTTCTTGTGGCATCTGATAGTGTGTTTTGACCAGGAAGTGGTGACGCGTGACGTCAGACTTAATAAGCGGATACTAAAAGATGGAAATGTCAGGAATTAAATAAATCCGTCCATTAGTGCTCATAACATGAAAAACATATAGATGTTTTAAATGGGTCATATGATCTTGCTAAAAAGAACATTATTTTGTGTATTTGGTGTAATGAAATGTGTTTATGCGGTTTAAGGTTCAAAAAACACATTTTACTCCTCCCACCTTACATATACCTAAACCTACCCGTCTCCACCCCCTGATCCCTAAACCCACCCATCTCCAACCCTAAACCTACAAATCTCCACCCTCTAGATGTGGATCCAGCCACGCCCCCTGGATCTTGTGCTCTGCAGTGAGGGGCTACTGTGTTTTAACGTGAATTTACATTCAACAATGAAAAAGATTCTGTTTTGACTAATGGTACAAAAGGGCTCGGAAACATACAGCTTCAACATGGAAATAATTTAAAATTACAGAAAGTTTTTGATCAAATTAAATGCTATACTAATTATGGTAAAGTCAAGCATTGAATTAACCGGTTTTATTGCTCATAAAATGAAACACATATAGATGTTTCAATTATTACAAGAGATATGTTTTTTTTCAGTGCTATCTGGGGTAAAGTCAATACATAATTCCTAAACGTCACTAAAAATTAGTTTAACAATGATGCTTCATATAACATAAGAGAGAATTCAGTACACTTTAACTTTAAATATAAGGGAAAAAAAATACACATTATCTATAAAGTTGTTCCAAGAAGCCCTACCTAAGGCAGTATGCTGATTTCAGACTCTCTCAATGACCCAGATTTTGAAAAAGAAAATGAAGCAATTTATAATAACGGTACATCATTTGAAGCATTACATCAATAACCCCTGAACGGACTCTACAGACAGCTGAATATGACAGGATGCATTTATATCTGTCTTCTGACATGCACTCGGGTCAACTTGACATTCAGATGAAGCAATCACTGGATTTCATCTGGAAGTTTACAAGGTTAATGGCATGAAATAAAACTCTGAATACATTTCAAAGATTTGTAGACGGTCATGCAAATATTTTATAATGAACTCATTTTTGCCAGGCTAATATGGTAAAGCTAATAGATCTCGATATCTCGATATTTAACTGCAAATGATAATGACAAACCTGTCACCTATGCAGACAGTTCTTTAAACATAATATCCAGCATGAAAAAGTCTGACTAAGCAGCCAACCTCTTAATTAATATAAACTGTGCATTTTAATAATATTTTGCCATTCAAATTAGCTTTTTTCAAAATTATTTCCACTCCCCTACAAATAGAAATGTAGGCCTACGCATTGAAATACACTGGAAAGTGTTACAACCTCGCGCGTCTAGTCAGACGTGTCTGGTTTTTAATACGTCATTTATAATTTTAAGGAGAATATAACTTTTCAGCTCTATCATATAACATTCACCGATTTCTAACTGACATATTTACAACTCACCTAGTCACCTTATCTCCCGCGCTTCCGCAGTAGGCTACAATAATTCTTGTTGCGTGAATGAGTACAGCGTGTCCAATTGACAAAAAACAAAGCGTTTTAAACTGGTAAGTATGGGCCTGTTTACACCTGGTCATTTCATGCGATTTCGCTGATCGGATATCTATCTGATTTGTTAAAACGTTTCCATTTACACTTGGCCACATAAATGTCGTCGCAAAACGGATATGAATCCGATCTTCAGTTCCCGCGCTAAATGTAAATGTAACGGAGTTCACGTCAACGAAATCAAACAGTAAGCACTGCATTTTATTAATTATCATCTCATTTCAAGATCAAAGGCTGCAATAGGAGAGCGCGCGGCATCAGCACTTGAAAGATAAGTTTGTCTTACTACTTTTACTGAAGATGATTGTGTGTTGACCGTCTGCGTCTTACTGTTTCATTCGCGGCTGTTTGCGCGTCGGCTTGATGAAGAGATACTCAGCTACTCGTCCGCGGTGAGGCGTGTTGTATTAGCGCAGTACGGTGGCCGAGAAGTGCAAAACAACTCACAATTCTGAAAACAACATAACAAATTACAAACGCAAATGCTTTGCGTTTGTAATTTGTTATTTTGTTTTCAGAATTGTGATTTGTTTTGCACTTCACGGCCACCGTAGCGCAGTCATATCTGACTATAATGTCATATAGCCTATAACACGCTCTCACAAGTTTATTTTAACATTTTGTGAGGAGTAACTTTTTCATATGTGTTTTCAACAACCAGATGCATTTACACTGGTCCAGTTTCGTCTGGAATGCGGCCCAGACCACCTCCTGAAGTGGTTTGAGCAATGGGATTTATATCCGTCTCGAATGCGTTTCGGAGGGCATTTACACCTGGTCTTTTCACGATCGGATAGCTATCCGATCAGACAGAACGCATGAAGTGACCAGGTGTAAACAGCCCCTTTGAGTCATTTCCGTGAATCAGTTCAGGGAATCCGTTTTAATGAATCGACTAAAAAACTGATTCAGTGATTCGTTTGCGTCATCACTAAAATATTCCCGAAGTCACCGTCAGTTCATGCATTATTTTAATTAAAATATATGTAGCCTACAGTACGTGAATATTGTTGGTTATTGCATTTTATATAGCTATATATAAATAAATAAAATAATTTACTTGTGTTCATTTAGGCCTAGTGAAAAATTAAGCCACTTGCAGCAAACAGCATACACACGCACAGCCTACATATAAAAAAAAGTAGAGAAAGAAAGAACGCTGAGCTAGTTTTTTCTTGCTTCGGCCAATGCATGCTGTCACCCATGTCAGAAATCACTGGCTTATCACTGTAAATAGAGTGTGAATGCTTCTTTAGGAGGTAGCCTATCATAATCCCAGAATGTATTTTGATGAAAAAGTCCTTATCAGATGGCCAAAAGTGTAGTTAAAAATAGTTCAGTCTAACCAAATTCTTGTTTTATATCTAGCCTGTCAGTGTGTAATATTGAAATCATTTGTGAGTTTCCTGTGCATTTGAGTCATTTGTAGAATCTGCCATATGCCTAATTTCACTTGATGCACTGATAAATTCTTCACAAAAAGACCAAAAACATTTGTTAAGAAAGTACATGGGCAACATGAACTCAATATTGAGCCCATATCACACCTTCTGTGGCCTCCGTGTCTATAAAGAAAACCAACAGCCGGGGTGCTGGAGTTAGTGAACGGAGTGCCATAAGCCAGAGAACTTATTTTCACAGAGCAGTTCCATAAAGATCACATCATAATACCTTTTATTAGTGTTTCTGCTGCATTTCCTGTTTGATTTACTGCGCAGTCCCAAAGGGCTGATGGGTGATTGTTGCATACTCCCACTATGAGGCAAAACCTGCCATTATCGTGTCAACCTGTTGAGTCTTCATTTATTCTCCAGGTAAAATATTGAGTTGAGTATTCTCAAAGCATGGTTTTGATCGGAAAAGCATACTAACATACTATTCTTTCTGCAGTATGTAGTATGTATACTGTAGGCTACATATGCTAAATTCCTGCATGCAAATTCCAAGATGTCATCCACCATGTTTAACATCTGGACTACCTAATACAGTTTTTTTTTTTTTTTAAACACAAAATTGGGAAAAAGGGTAATGTGTCTTTTTTTATAATGTAATAATAATAATACAATAATAATACACAGAGTATATTTTGTGTTGTATTCATACTTGTGACAGAAAATAAATATCACAAGTATCTGAAAATAAAATTAAAAACTTAATAAATATGATTTTTTGAAATGAATAGTATTATGTTAATTTTTCTTTTTTTTTTTAATATGCTCATATTTATATTTTTAGTTTGTTAATTTAGTACTTCAATTTGAACTAAATGAAAATGAGAAAAATTACCTTGGCAACTAGCTTTTTTTTTATATATATATATTTATTTTCATATTCATATTATTGTTTGATAGTACGACATAGTAGTGTTTGTTTCAAAGATTTATATGCAGATTTGTTTTTGCTATTAATATACATTTTAATGTGGTGTAATGTTCTGAAATCAAAACATTAATTGGTTTTTAGGGTTTGTAGTGAAAAAATATATAGTATATTAAGAACATTCAAGTGATCTTATCAGATTCATTTCAAAGTTGAAATTTTATGATCTAAAATACAAACAGGAGAAGCTTGTCTGTCACTGGAACACATTTCAGTCGAGGGCCTCTATGGTGTAAGGAATTTTATTTAACATTTTCATGAAATTTGATACCTGCTAGTGTACAGTACACATTTAAATATTTAACTTCACATACTTTAAAAGAAAAAAAGTTATTTCCCCACTTGCAATAATAATGAACTGCTGTGAGTTCGACAACAAACGGTTGTGCTCAGTTTAGCAAACAACTCGCACAACTGCAAAATTGTGTATTTACCGTGTTTCATATATTACAGTTATGTACATAGGTACTCGCCTTCATCTCCTGCCACATGTATATGCATATACAGAGTTTCTAAGAAAAGCAAAACAAGTCATTTACTGTGCTGTACGTTGAATTGTTTTTAGAGCTATTTCCATTTAAACTTACCCTCATCCTGAAGTCAAAAGCAACAAAGTAGGTTATTTCTCCTTCCATCATCTCTAAAAAACGCCTGCAAACACCACAGTGATGTTTTCAGGCAACCCGTGATCACAGAGGTCACCGATGATTTACCTCCATATGGGCGAGACAGATTTCCATACCGTCTCAGAGCTTCACCTGGAGTTCGTAGGGAAGTCAAAGCACCTTCACAGCTTTACACCTCCAATCCCCGCAGATCAGCTCATTAACAGGGCCTTAACACCTGCCGTCTATTTACCCTTAAACACGCTTCTAATACGACTTCATCCCGCCTTCCGCCCGGGAGTTGGTTCCTCGCAGAAGAAGCGCTCGTCTGACTGGAATATTCTCGAATGCACATTAACGCAAAGATTCGGAGTACGATACAAACAGTTTAATTGTGTCATTAACAATCAGTAACCACTCCTAGTTAGAACATTTCTGCATAAAGAAACCGAGAAACACTTATAAAACAGTCAGTCGTAACAAAATAACTGGTGTTCTCATTGCAATAAACTCATAAAAAAGAACCACTTTTTTTTATACATCATATTTATACAGGAATAGCTTTGAATTGGGTCGTTAACCAAAGGAAGACACATTGCAAACATCGATTTCACACAAATTGCATATGTTTTTCTCTCTAAGGTGGTCTCTATAGGTTAGTCATTTACCTAAGCTTATTTGCATGATAGTAAAAATTGCATACAACATTAATTGTGAAGCTCGTAGCATGAGTTGCTTGACATACAGCACTTTTTTAGGCAACCGTTAAAGCACATTTTCCATTTAAAACGTTAAGACACTTCTGATTTTACTGCCCATCAAAATTACAATTATAAATAGAAAAAGATCAGTAAAACGAAGAGCGCCGGGTGATGGAAACGTTCCCCAAACGTAACAACATCAGAACGCAAAATAAATAATGCGAGACGATGCTTGTGATTCACATTTGAAACTTTGGGAATCCAGGATTTTACAGTGACCAAAGTTTTGCAAAATAATCTTAACATCGGCAGTGCCATATAGTACAAGGCATTTGTTGGCATAGTTTCTTTAAGACTGTATACTTTTTTACAATTAATATATGTCTATATATATTTATATTTCTTCCAACCAAATAAGATTGAGCCGTTTTCCTTTTCCTGCAGGTCGTAGGGGGCAGGTAAACTGAGGGAAAACGGCTCAATCTTGGTAATCCAGAGACCGAGCCATCCTTTCTCTCTCTCTCTCTCTCTCTCTCTCTCTCAAAGAGAACTCGTTAGCCAGCAGTGCTCGACTCAGTACCTCATCATTAAGGCCTTTGTCTACCCCTCTTCTCCAATGTCATGCATTTTTTTCCTTAAAAAATCCAGTTAACATCACATACGTAAACATCAAAGTCTATCAAACTCCATTGACTTTCCTTTTTTTTAAATCAGTAGCTCAAAATCAGTGTAAAAACAACAGACAACAAGTGCAGTCAGCAACATACTGTTTGCTTGCAGGAATGGTTCACGCAAACATGAAAATTCTGTCAGAAAGTGACTTCCGAAGAACAGCCTGGCCGCTCTTTTCTATATAATGCAAGTGAATGAGAACTGGGGCCATCAACGCAGTTTGGATAACCAATTTGTGATATTTTTACTCTTAACGTGATATAAAATTACTCATACCATGGTATATTTGTTATGAATAATTTGTACTATTGGTCTTAGTCCATTAGGTTAATAAAAAAATAATAATTTAAAATAATAAAATCACAAAACCAAAAAAAAAAAAAAACCCTAAATAAAAAAAAATCATATTGTGATATATACCATTACCCTGTCATAAAATGACTTTCATAAAACTTATTTTATTGTGCCTTTGTGCATTTCGGAGCTTGACAGCCCAAGTCGCCATTCACTTGAAAGGAAACAACATTTTCATTTAGGAGTGAACTATTCCTTTAGGATTTTTCTTTTTACATTTCGTTTCGTTGTGCAGATTATTGAAATGATGCACGAGTCTTTACAGTGAAATAGTCCACGCTTTACAAAACTGTGAAAGTTAATCATCTCTGTATTATTCAGTCTCGTGTAAAAAGTCTTACAGTTTCGCTCATGGAACACAGACAAGAGTGAACGAGAATAACACCAGAAGCAAAAGAATGCCGTCCGTTACTCTTTGGCCTCCTGCTCAGTTTGGGCCTGTCTCATGGCGTGCGTTTCGTGCATCAGGTGCTCTTCCATTTTAATGGAGAACATGGTGCTGTTGGTCTGCACGCTCTCGTCCAGCTCGGTCAGCAGCTCGTCCCCCTTGAAGTCCGTCAGGCCCTCGTCCTTGTTGTTGTTGTTGGAGGGGAATGGCCCCAGGGGCGGCTCTTTCAGCTTGCCGGCGTGGTTGATGTAGAAGCGCTGGTTCTGGAAGAACTTGATGATGGTGTGTTTGGGCAGGTCCAGCTGTGCCGAGAGCGTGTGGATTGCCTCCTCGTCTGGATACAGGCCCACGTCCTGAATGAAACTCTGCAGGATGCCCAGCGCCTCCATGGAGATGCGGTTGCCTTGGCGGCTCTTGCAGCGGCTCTCGTCCTCGGTCTCGGCGGGCGAAGCCGCGGAGGGCTGCCGCGGGGGCAGCCGCGGTCCCGTCTGCTGCAGGGGATGCTGGGATAGAGGAGGCTGTGAGGGGTGCGGCAGGGGCAGCGGCACTTGGAGCTGAGAGGAAGGCTGTTGATGAGTCTGAGAGGGGCGAGAGACAAATATGCTACATGTCAAACTCTTAAAATACTTTTTCGTATCCAATCGCATAAGCTATTTTACAACAGTTCTGAATGTATCTGAACTCAAGCGTCCATTAATAATATTTTTTGCCATGATGTGCATTTATTTATTTGTTTGGAATAATTTGATCTATTGGTTGAAGTCCATTATTTTAATAAAACAAAAATAAAATATTTGTAGTGTCCAACCACATAACTTTTGAATGAATCCGAACTATACATTTACATTTTTTAAAAGTGTTTATTAATTTGAGATTGTTGCACTAATTTTAGACTTAATCATTTTTAGACTTTATTTGTCCTATTGGTTTGAGTAAAATAAAATAATAAACCTGCTACATGTCAAACTCAAGTTATGCTTTTCATGAGTCTATTTAAATAATGAAATAAAATGAGAAACATGCTAAATGTCCAACACAGGTTTCCCATTTTAAAATTCTTTCACATATCCAATTATAATGTTAGTTTTACTGTTGTCTTTTGTTATAAAGTTTAATAATTTGAAGTTTTGGCAATAATGTCAGAATTACTCATTTGCTAGGAATGAATCTATTAATTTATATATGTATTGGTTTTAGTTCATTACAATTATAAAATAAAATAGCTACAAGTTGTTTTTCCATGTTAAAATTCTTTCATATCCAATTAACAAGTTAGTTGATTTACAAAAGTTTTGAATGAGTCTTTCTCTTTTTGAATCAAAGTTACTCTTCTGAGTTTTATGTTTTGAACTTGTGTTTTATAATTTGACATTTTTCGCATTAAGTTCCTAAAATAATAAATGAAATAAATTAAAAAAATAAATAAATTTAAGTGTGAGAGAGAGAGAGAGAGACGGCCAGATGAAAAAGAAAAGTTTCTAGCTGAATTTCCAGCAAAAATAACCATATTGTGATATATGCCATTACCGTGCTATAAAATGACTCATATTATGATATATGATTTTGGTTACGTCACCCACCTCTAGCAATCAGATGTGCGGATTTTATAGCTTTACTGGTTCCTGTTAATGCTCGGCTGTTAACACGAATGTGAACTCTTTCATCAGAATATTCGCATAAAAAGTGCCGCTCTGTTGATTGCTTATCAAGCCCTATTCAAAAGCTGTTGCTTAACGTGGTAAATACAGCCTCAATATGTGGCAAGATCTCATCGCGAGAGATGTGCGGAGTGTGAGCGCTATCGGTGTCTGTGTTTAGGCCACTTTCACGTCGGTGTAAACATATGACACATTTGCTCTGAAATGCACCATTGTTTGCGAGTTTAGGCCATTGTAACCGGCAGCTGCTGTTTTCCATACACTATACAGACTGCTTTTCCTGGGACATTCCCAAGAGGAACGGGAACGCTTGATAACAGTTTTTGTAAATATGCCAGTCTCCTGATAACATATCAAAGACACTGGAATACAATGAGCAGAAATAAATGTACATGAGCATGATGCACAGAAGGATTTCTGTACATCTGACATGCGTTAAATTAATGTTGAAGTACAATTTTACATTTTGAAACATACTGATGCAGAAGTTTCTATCATAATGCTAAGGTGTTCCTATGATACCAAGTTCCCTCATTCAATGAAAGTCTATGGAATTAGCTTCACGTTGTGATTAAGATCTTTTTAACCATGGGAAAATCACAGTACTGTACGTAATCTCATGTTTTATGGCTTTATTATGCATGCATTTACAGTTGTATTTATTTAAATGCTTGATGACACTACAGTAAGGTCTTGACATTAGTCAATTCATTAGTTAACAAACTAACCAACCATGTGAAATATGTGCAAATGACAATTATTTTTCAGAGTTGCATAACTAAAAAAAAAAATACTACTTTAAAAGAAAATACTACTTCAGTCTTTCTAGTTCAAACTTTCATGTTTAATTCAATGTTTCTTGCCATATATATAATTATTTGTGCAATTTCTGAGTTAATTTTTTTTTTCTACACCAATTTTTTCAATGTAGTTGTAAATGCTGAAATGAACATGAACTAACATGCCGTGGAAGTATGTTCATTTTTAGTTTAATGTTAACTACTGTGGTTAACTAATGTTAATTAATGAAACCGTATTGTCAAGTGTAACCACATGTTTTAATAGACATCTGCACACCTCCAGCAGCCATGCACGTATCTCGTCGCCTTAAGTGGTGAAAATGGAAGTGAATAAATGTTTTTCTTCCCCGCCGCATGTTATTTTCTTGGAATGACCATATGCTTGCGAGTAAACAAAATAATATCTGATCAAACACGCAGCTGTAACCACAAGAACTGTGGGATTTTTGTGATTAAATATGGATTCGGAATAGTGATGAATTTATTCAAATAGCTAGCTGTCCTTAATATCTAAATGCAGACAAATTATGTTGCTAATGACTGTTTTGCTTACACAGCAGCGGAGCGCAAAATTACCAGCGTTTGAAAAAGTTCTACAGCACCTCCAAACTTCAAATGATCAAAACAGACTTAATTAGACACGTTTTTGGTAAAAATAAATAAGGCCTTACCATATGGTTACCATATGAAAACCATTTTGAAATGCCAGGAAAAATAACTCGAATACTACACTCTCAGGAAAAAAAGGTGCAAAAGCTGTCGCATTTAGTTACTAATATGTACACCTGAGGTACTAATGTGTACATTTAAGGTACTAAAATGCACTTTTTAGGTGTAAATAATGGAAAAAGGTGTTCCTTTTGAAAGGGTACCGGCCCACAGCTTTTGTACCTTTTTTTCAGAGTGTATATTGTGTGTGTTTGTGACACTGACCTGTAATGGGTCGGTGGGCATGTGCAGCAGGTGAGGAGGTCTGTCCACATGGTGCTGCGGTCCTCCGTTGCTCTCCTGCTCATATATAGCGTCACGTTCCACTTGGGACAAACTGAGGAACCGGCGGATCATGGACAGGTTCTCCCAGAGCGTGCGGTTCTCCGGAGACGGGTCCTCTTTCCAACGCAGCAATTCACAGAGCCAGCCCTGCAGGAGAACATGAAGACAACACATCAGATGTGAAAAGAAACAAGTCGACTTAACAAATTCCAGTTAAAATGAAAAAAACCTTCATGTTTCATGTCATGTATTCTAGGTTTCAAAGGTTTGGGGTTGGTCAGAAGTCTCTCATGCTCACCAAAGCTGCATTTATTTGATTAAAAATGTAATAAAAATTGTGAAATATTTTTACAATTTAAAATAACTGTATTCTATGTGAATATATTTTAAAATGTAATTTATTCCTGCCATTTGAATAGAATTTGAAATGTAATTTATTCCTGTGAGGCAAAGCTGAATTTTCAGCATCAGTGTCACATGATCCTTCAGAAATCATTCTGATTTGCAGCTCAAGAAACATTTCTGATTATTATCAATGTTGAAAACCGTTGTGCTGCTTAATATATCGGTGGAAATTGTTGCATATTTTTTTATTTCAGGATTCTTTCATGAATACAATGTTCAAAAGAACAGCATTTATTTAAAATAGAAATCTTTCTTTTGTCTTAACTGTCACTTTTGATCAATTTAATGCAATGAATAAAAGTATTACAAATCTTAATGGACTCAAACCTTTGAACAATTTTTTCCCCATTTTGTATTCATTGAACATTTTTCTTTTTTCTTATACGTCACATAGGGTGGAACATTACATAAAGAGTATAGTTATCATTTTAACATTACGCCTTCCCTACCCTACTGTTTAGAAGATAATTATTATATTTTGAGTTATACTATGCATGGCTGCAATGCAAAAACAAAACATTTATGTGAACGTAATCGCACAATCAATATTCATAAGTCAAACGAACAAGTTTAATAACTTCTCACGCAATACCTTCATAACTAATGCAGTAAACAAACAAAAATATGTACTGTGTATATGCTAAATATTATTGATTTTGTTTAGTTTGAGAGAGGAGTTTCTATCTGAAAAGTACTAGAAGAAGCATTAATGGATTGGTTAAGGAACTGGAACCATTAAATTCCTTATGATTCCCATTCCTAATATAAAGCGTGGTCAAATCCTAGTTTTAGGAAAAGAAAAGAGGAAAAGGGAGCTCTAGTGTGTGTTCCAGCAGTCGAGTCCTGGCACACTTACAAACGTGATGCCGTAATCTCCAGGCCAGTGTGTGGCAGCACCTTTCATTTCCACAGGATTACCCAGCACACACACACACACACACACACACGGAGCAGGAGCCAGAGTCACACCAGAGCGCTGCATGGCAAAGATAACTCAGCATTTCTGTTGTCCCATGTTCTTGCTCCTCCCAAACCCCATGTAAAACCCCAGAGAGCGAGCGAGTGAGAGAGGCTCATCACAGCTCACCTTGTTCCTCTGCCATGTTTATTGTCGCATTTTGCTTTATTTGCACACGTGGGGATTTGAGTCCTGTTCCTGCTGTGATGTCTGTAGCCCGACGCGCTTCAAACACGCACACACCTTATCGCAGCCATTAAGCGCACTATCGTAAAATAATCCTCAATCAAACATCTGTGGATAAAACGGCAAACAAATCCCACTGAGCCAAAGAACGAGCCACAAAAAAAAAAAAAATCAACATGCAACCAACCCGAAAAAAGTCAACAGAGGTATTAGCATTAATGCTGTTGCATTATAGAACAAAAACACAACAATAAACACTTTGCATTGGGCAGCCACACTGACAGTGTAATGCTCTCTGGGCCTTGAAGACCTGAAAAAGTGCTTGTATTTGTCCAATTGCATTGCTTCCACTGTCTTACCATAAACAGTGAGCGCTTGCACAGAGTAGAGTCAGCCTGGATACTGGAACGTTACTGGGATTTGGTTGGTCAAATCTGACAAACACTATAAAGGATATTGTATATTTTTGGAGAATATGGAGATAGGAAAACTAGTCATGTACAAATAACATGGACTATAGCTTGGCTAGTGATGGTAAAAATTGTTCAGAGGTTGCGTGCGCTTCATTAGTTCCCAGTTGCTTCATTAGGCATCAACTTTGTTTTAAAGTTCCTTCTAAAATCATTATGAGAAATAAAAACGACTAATCAGTCAACAGTTGACATACAGTAAGAGTAAAGAGCTATGAAAATGTGAGGTGAGATCTTCTGATTTTGGTATCTTGGCAAAACTGAGCACAGATTGAGAAATTCTTACAATCACCTTTGAAGCTCTAGACGAGAAATATATAAGAATATTGTGTTGTTTTATTTTTTTTTATTTATTACTATTTTTATGGGTACTGTGTGAATCACCAATAAACAAACAAACAAATAAATAAGGTCACATTTCACACTAAAAATTAAATTATAAAATCTTATATCTAAAATAAAATAGAAATTTAAGACTAATTTTATTTAAGCCAAATTTAGTCACATTTCAGATAAAATAAAATAATATTAAACATAATTTATTTTAAGACTAATTTAATTTACTTTTTCATCATAATTATTTTCAGGTGAAATATGACCTTAAAATGTTCTTGACAGATTTTGTGTGAGCTTCACCCATTTACAGCTCAACTTTAAGATTATGTCACCCAAACATCCATAAAGGCCGTGGACGGGTGGACAGGTCAAGTGGTACGTGAAGAGAGGGTCCAGGCAGCCCACCAGAGCCTCCATTGTGTTCGGGGTATAAATAGTAGTGGTACATTCTGATAAAAATATTTCTCTGGCGCACAATGGCTGAATTCATGCATAAGATTCACTCAACTAAGCAGGATACGGTGTGTCTATGCGTGTGAGGGCCGAGCGGTCACAAGCTGCCAATGAGACAAGCACAGGACGCTACTGTGAGAGAACAGCGTGGTGTTTATGTCCCTCGCCTGGACCCAGATGCCAGCGGACACATTAATAACCTTGGGATTGAGTTCAGGAGCCCCAGACAGTTGCGGTTTTCCACATCACAGTCACATGGCACCATCAACACCTTTTTATTATCTCATTTGCTTCTTATCATCCCCTCCGCTCACCCTGTTCTGCCAGGCCTCAGACTCCTGTGACGATACCCGTCTCAAATCACTTGGACCTCGATGTCGCCACCGGTCCCGAATCGGCCAACAGCTCCCCAGCATCACTGGGCCGCATCCCAGTTTGTATACTTCTACTACGCACTAAAAGTGTGTACTTGGTTAGCGATGATTGTCAAGCAAATACCTTCGAGAAAATAGTGTTGGAGATAAGTATTGGGCAAGGTTATTGGGAAATGTACTTGCTACGATATAAACTACCCATAATGAACAGTAGGAAGCTACTTTAAAGTTACAAACTAAAACAAAATTGAAGAGATTTAAGCGACAATATCTTACAGTCTTATCTAACAATCACATTTTATCTGGTACCAAAAATGATTTTGTACCTCTTGGTGAGGGTAATAGCATTAAACAGCATTGGAGCAGATCAATTTACACTACCAATACCACCAATAAAATAGAAAAAGAAAAAGAAAAAACGGTAAGAGAAAAAAAATGCAATTTTAATTTATATTTTTAATATAATTTATAAAAATATAAATAACTTATACAATTTTTAATTTATATTTTTTAAACCAAAAAAATAGGAAAAAAACAATATAAGTATTTAAGAAGTATTTAATTTAAATAACTAAAAACAGAGACATAAATATATCTGTATTGTAACATTTTTCTTAATTTTTTCTTAAATTTAAATTTTATTGTATTTTTAATTTTATTTTATTAATTTAAACACACACACACTATGTATAAATATGTGCACACAGTTGACAATTTTTGTTTTGATATTCTATTTAAATTTAATTTCAATAAATAATTAAAAACAAAGGAATTATTTATATGTGTAATTTTATTTTAGAGTTTATATTTCCTATATATGGCGAATATATACAAGTGTCCACAGCTGACGAACAGTACACCTCCGGACACCAATCCTAATTTTGCTTACTATAAAGTATGGAACTATATGAATTATGATGTCAGATCAGCTGGTCACGGCTGTCTCCAGATCAACGTTCTACGCCACGACTGTTCGCTTATCAGTCATCACATCGCTGGCTGCCATTCTCAAACAAGTCAGCAAGTTTCAGTGGAGATACGGCCCCTATAGACCTGAGGGCGTACCCAGGCTCCTCTATTAAACAAACACACAAACTCACGTGGACGCCTGTCAAAAACCGCAGTCTGGGGGCAGATGTTAAAGAACTATTCTTTCCATTTCGTTCTTTTCCATTGTTTTTAAATACAGATGCTAATCCATTGTTATGGCTTCAGTCTCGAGCGCGTTGAAGTAAAAACAAAAGCGAGAAACAAACAGCTTGATGTCAGGCAGAGGGCTGCAGTGTTCAACAGACAAAGCATTATTGTTTCCTGCTCTACCGCCCCTCTGGAATCTGGCACCGACTCAGCTTTAGCAGACAGTGTCATGCAGATCAATTCAAAAGATAATACAGTATGTTCAAACCTGTTTTCATCTGCGCGCCGGGCCCTAAGAGCGAACGTGTGTGGGGTTTGCGGATGTACGAGCGAAGGAATCGGAGCCGCCGCATGCGCGTCAAGTCCATCTGTTGGCTGAAATATATTAATGCGCTCGTGCAGCATATGTGAATCTTCTGCAACAATAAGCAAAAACAAAAAGGGGGCCAAAAATAGGACGAGAACGGACTCCCTTTTTGGATATCTTACTATGCAAATAGATCTGCTCCCAGTATTTATTCAAATGGTCTTGGCATGGAGGAAGAGAAAATGAGGCCAGTGCCCCAGATGAACTCTAAACACACAAAAACGCATCCGTTCTCCACAGATGTGGTCAAGCAAACACTCTACTGCCTTCATCCTTGGGCTACAAATATATTTAAGATGGGAATGCATTGCAAACACTGACAAACCTCCGAACTCAAGGGGGCGATAGAGAGAGTTTCCTTTTAAGCAATAAACAGCGAAGATTCTCCTCAACTGTTGCCATTGCTGTATTTAACCAAAACTAATCGTAGAAGAAGAGTAGAGAACAAACTTACTCAAGCAAGAAGTTATTCAGAGCATTTACTGTGTTGCACGTTCATATTTCTCACCACGTATTTAATGCTATAGAGTGACGTGTTCTGTCTTGTCTTGTTTGATTGCAACATGTATAGCGCTGTTTTTATGAAAAATTCCCCTTGGGGATCAATAATGCCTGTCTGTTTGTCTATCTATCTATCTGAGATCTCTAAGCAGAGACAAAAGGGTTGTAACAGTATGTGCTGAAAACCTGCTTTAACGACATGCATGACGCCATTAATATGTTCCTTGTGAGCTTTCTAGAAGTTATAATACACTTTGGCCCCAAAAAGGATTTGGATGCTTGAGCTGCATTTCAGAAGTGCATTGCATTAGAAAATAAAATATTAAAGCAAGTGTCATTTATTGTACATATTTTGCACTTTAAGTAAATTGCTAAAGTCAATAAAATATTAGAAATGCTTTTCAGCAGATGATTAAAGGATAGTGAACAAAAAAATGAGTTAAAAAGATCTAGCTGTATTTGATTGCAAATCACATTTGCTTGGTATTTTCTCAAAAAAAGTCTTTTTTTTAAATTGTGCAAGTCTGCAATACCTGCTCTGATGTAGTAAGAAATGGCCACCTACGTAAACTTAACTCACAAACAACTGCCCAAAAACAACTATAAATACTTGTACCTTGATACAATGTCAACAACTTTTTCTACAAAATTCTGCGAGGATAAAGCAGATCTGGTGGCCTGTAACTAGGTTAACTTTTTCAAGAGACCTGAAGGAAAACAAAAAACAAGCCCAACACAAAGTGTAAGTAGGTTGATCGCAACATAATTCAAACAAAGAGCCTGCAAGGAACCCTCGACACACAAGCAACCTATGAGAAAACGCTAGTCCATCAATTATAAGCGTGTGATTGAGATTTAATTCAAAGCTGGAGTTTAATTGCTAATATCAGAGAGTAATTAAGCAGATAAATCATGCCTGATCTTATTGAATTATAGATTAAAACAGCATAAAACCTGCAAATTGTACATGTCAGCTCCAACAGCACTCTTAATTAGCACAAGTTTGCTTTAAAACGGCACAAATATATCAAGTTGTTAACTTTTATGACAGAGGCTTTTGAAGCGTTTGAGGATGTTTGATGAATTGTTTTATTACGCAGGGACAGAGTGTCATTTTTTTGGGTAGTGTATATATATATATATATATATATATATAAAAACAATGAATACAATATTTATTATGTAAGTATATCTAGAAATATATCTTTAATATAATATATATTAATAATATATATGAACGTTTTTTTTTTTTTAAATAGAATACTCTACTTCAGAATATTCTGAATGAAGTACATGGATAACTTCTGATAATTTTACAATAATTTAAATGTATTGTTTGACTTTTTCCAATAAGCTATATACAAAAGAAAGGCCTGTATGTCCTTCAAAAATGCACCTTTTGTTTTGCACGCTTGCACGAAAGTCATGCAGAACAACGTGAGGGTGAGTAAAAGAAACCAAGCGTGCAATAATGGAACAAATGGACCAATTTATCTGGTCACTAATGTCCAAAAAGTTGCAAAAAACCAGAAGGAAGAGAGCAAAGAAGGGAAAGCACAGAGCAGGTCCGGTCCGCCTCTGTATGCCGTGGGCGAGCGGCGAGCAGAGCGGCGTCTGCCGCAGCCATTGGCTGCAGTTAAATTGAAATATTTCGCAGCGTGTGTCAGAAGCATGCAGAATGGTAATTATGACAGATCTGATTAAGCGGGCGAGTCGGGGGCCGGGCGAGGCGGCTCCGGGCTGCAGGTGCGACCTTGTGCATTCCTGCGTGTGTAAATAAAATTAATTACAAGCATGGGGGCGCGCGGCGCGTGACATCGCTACGTGCGGGGAGTCCCACGGGGGGGACCCTAATGGAATATTTTCCCAGAGTCTAATAATACAGTTGGTATTGACTTGAGGTAATTAGGGGGATCATTAAAGCCGCTTTTCCCGGCGTATTTGCCTGCCTGATCAGATTAGCGAGAATGGGCCTCAGAACAAGCCCTGTGTGGTCTGACAGAGGAGAGCGCGAGAAACCGGGCCACCTCTAACGCTACCTTACGTGCCGAGGAGAGAGAGAGAGAGAGAGCAGACAGATGGAGAACAAGCCAGAGAACCAGAAGACGGTCAACGAACGTGTTAAACGACAAGGAAAAAGCTTCGTTTGGAGGCGCACGCTGCGATAAATCATACGCGGAATTAATTTCCCAGACATCTGGGTCTCTGGTTCACGAATATTGTGTCTTTAATAATACAGGGGAACTGCAGCTGTTTCCCAGGCAACCTAATAACCAGGCAGCCAGATAAATAAATAAATCAATTAATAAACAGTCATGGCCCTATTTCCGCTCTCACAGGCCTGCCGCTCCCATCTGCCTCGCACACGCCCCTGGGAGGCAGCGAATTCATAACTGTAAACAAACAACTCTTCAAATTGAAGCACGATAATGAAAAATATATATTCTCTGTGAAATTATAGAGGCCGTCGGAACAGGAAGAGGGAGGACCGAACTTCCATAGAAGCGTAATTTCATTTGCATCTGGCTTTGGGTTCTCATGCCTTAATGAAAGTAAATGCAGACACGCGGCTGCAGACGATGCGTCTAGACCTGCCCTGGAAATACAGGCCAAATAAATGTGATTTAGGCCCCGCCCACAGGAACAGCTCAAACAGAGCTGATGAAATTAATAGCCAATAGACTGTAGTTTACATCACAGTCTACTTGCTAGTCAGACGCAGGTGTTATCAGGGGGAGGGAAGGACTCAATCTCAATTTTACTAGACAAAAATCTGCACGACACCCCTGAGTGCAAGGTGATGTCATCAATATTGCTGGTCTGTTTTCCTGGAAGAGAAAGACTGACGCTGTTGTTCAGACTGCAGGTTGCTATGATGATAAAATGCATAATACAATGTAATTATATCAAATAAACAACATAAAAATTTAAAACCACTTATTTTACACTATATTTGAAAATTTTTATAAATTACCTAGCCAAGTGGCCATAGTTATTATCTAGTGTGAACCAGGTCGATGTATAGTGGTTAATTACAAGTGTAAATGTTTGAATGAATGTAACTTCCGTAAAAATAAATAAATAAACAATATAAAATAAAATAATATATATATATATACACAGTATGTGTATAATGCTAATATTTTATAAATATTTAATTGGAAACTGGGAAATGGAAGACAATAAAAAGAAATATGCTGGAAAACTGGAAAAATGGAAAAAAATAAAAAAATCTATTCAAATTTCCTCAAATATTTGAAAAAAATGCTATGATTAGAATGTTTACTAAATGCTGGGTTTATTATGTTGGCAAGGCTGCGAAGTTGTTACAATTGGGATATACCAAAACTGTTAAATCAACCAATAAAACAGCCTCAAAACAGCTGCTTATCTGCAAATAGACGATATGTGACCCTGGACCGCAAAACCAGTCACAAGGGGCAATTTTTTGAAATTGATATCATCTGAAAAATGAATAAATATGCTTTCCATTGATGTATGGTTTGTTAGGATAGGACCATATTTGGCTGAGATACAACTATTTTTGTTATTTTGTAAGTTTTTATATATTTAGAGCAGGAATTTTACAAAATATCTTCATGGAACATGATCTTTATTTAATATCCTAATGATTTTTGACATAAAAGAAAAATTGCTAATTTTGACCCATACAATGTACAGTATTGTTGTCTATTGCAACAAATAGGCTATACCTGTGCAACTTATGACTGGTTTTGTGATCCAGGGTCACATATATCCTGCATTGAAGGAGGGAAGGAAGGAAATTCACCACTAGGAACCTCAACAGCTTGCGTTTCACCTCCAAAACCTCACGATTTCACATTGAACTCTGCATTGAATGTCAACAACAGCGAATAAACAGTTTATGTGTTTCTTTTTTTAGCTTACAAGCTGCAAAAACTGTGGTTTTTCTGTGGTGCAGGAGGAGAAATTAATTGAAATGCTACTCGGAATATAACTATATCGGTCAACCACCAGTTGAAATTACAATTGCAATTTTGTATTGATATACAGCCTATCCTGCACATTTTTAAATACCTCTCTCTCTCTCACTTTTTGCAGACCCACTGTTCCCCCCTAGAGAGCAGCGAGCCAGGCGCTCAGTGACAGATGGCACAGCCTCCTCTACCCCCCTTCTTTACACACACCGGCCTATCGCCTGCCCCCTGTACTGCAGCAGATCACTGACATTCTGTCTCATTAGAGCCCTGCTAATTACCACAGCCTCTTCCAGGAGCGAGAGAGAGACATACAGGCACAGAGAGAGAGAGAGACAGGTCACTCTAAGGGAATGGCTCTGGGTTCTAAAGGGCTTGTCATCTGACAACAGGGGCCGTGATTGTATTCACCATCAGAGGGTGTCAGCACAACTCCCATAATGCCCTTCTTCTCTCTATTCTCTCAGCCCCAGCAGAGCTCTGTGAATGCCAGTTCAGCGCTGTCATGTCTGTATTAGTGGTGTTTGCTCAGTCATACGTCACTTTCACTATTGCTCATATTCAAAATTAGGGAATTTAACAAACCTCTAAATCTACTCGACATGAAATCAAAACTGAACCTTTTTATGTAATATTACATGTTCCTGGTATTATTGTGAATGATTCATCAGTGCATGTTATTCCAAAATATTTGTTAAATATTTGTATGTATTTTCTCATTTTTAATCTTTAAATTAAACTGAAAACTATAAACGTTCTCTATTTCATCCTTTATTTATTTTTTACTGCTCCCTCCATATCCCTGGTTCTATTCTGAAGAACAGGAAGAGGGAGGACCGAACTTCCATATACAGTAGGAGCGTAATTTGATTTGCATTCGGCTTTGGGTTCTTGTGCCTTAATGAAAGCAAATGCAAAAGCGGAGCGGCAGACGATGAGTCTAGACCTGCCCTGGAAATATAGGTCAAATAAATGTGATTTAGGCCACACCTGCTCCTCAAACGCCCCGCCCACAGGAACAGCTCAAACACAGCTGATGGAATGAACAGCCAATAGACTGCAGTTTACATCACAGCCTACAGAGGCAGGTGTTATCAGGGGGAGGGAAGGTCTCAGTCTCAATTTTATTAGACAACAATCTGCACGACACCCCTGAGTGCAAGGTGATGTCATCAATATTGCTGGTCTGTTTTCCTGGAAGAGAAAGACTGACGCTGTTGTTCAGACTGCAGGTTGCTATGATGATAAAATGCATAATACAATGTAATTATATCAAATAAACAACATAAAAATTTAAAACCACTTATTTTACACTATATTTGAAAATTTTAATAAATTACCTAGCCAAGTGGCCATAGTTATTATCTAGTGTGAACCAGGTCGATGTATAGTGGTTAATTACAAGTGTAAATGTTTGAATGAATGTAACTTCCGTAAAAATAAATAAATAAACAATATAAAATAAAATAATATATATATATATACACAGTATGTGTATAATGCTAATATTTTATAAATATTTAATTGGAAACTGGGAAATGGAAGACAATAAAAAGAAATATGCTGGAAAACTGGAAAAATGGAAAAAAATAAAAAAATCTATTCAAATTTCCTCAAATATTTGAAAAAAATGCTATGATTAGAATGTTTACTAAATGCTGGGTTTATTATGTTGGCAAGGCTGCGAAGTTGTTACAATTGGGATATACCAAAACTGTTAAATCAACCAATAAAACAGCCTCAAAACAGCTGCTTATCTGCAAATAGACGATATGTGACCCTGGACCGCAAAACCAGTCACAAGGGGCAATTTTTTGAAATTGATATCATCTGAAAAATGAATAAATATGCTTTCCATTGATGTATGGTTTGTTAGGATAGGACCATATTTGGCTGAGATACAACTATTTTTGTTATTTTGTAAGTTTTTATATATTTAGAGCAGGAATTTTACAAAATATCTTCATGGAACATGATCTTTATTTAATATCCTAATGATTTTTGACATAAAAGAAAAATTGCTAATTTTGACCCATACAATGTACAGTATTGTTGTCTATTGCAACAAATAGGCTATACCTGTGCAACTTATGACTGGTTTTGTGATCCAGGGTCACATATATCCTGCATTGAAGGAGGGAAGGAAGGAAATTCACCACTAGGAACCTCAACAGCTTGCGTTTCACCTCCAAAACCTCACGATTTCACATTGAACTCTGCATTGAATGTCAACAACAGCGAATAAACAGTTTATGTGTTTCTTTTTTTAGCTTACAAGCTGCAAAAACTGTGGTTTTTCTGTGGTGCAGGAGGAGAAATTAATTGAAATGCTACTCGGAATATAACTATATCGGTCAACCACCAGTTGAAATTACAATTGCAATTTTGTATTGATATACAGCCTATCCTGCACATTTTTAAATACCTCTCTCTCTCTCACTTTTTGCAGACCCACTGTTCCCCCCTAGAGAGCAGCGAGCCAGGCGCTCAGTGACAGATGGCACAGCCTCCTCTACCCCCCTTCTTTACACACACCGGCCTATCGCCTGCCCCCTGTACTGCAAATAAAAAGTTACAAAGAGCAGCATTTGTTCAAAATATACATATTTTTTAACAATATACACTACCGTTCAAAAGTTTGGGGTCATTAATTACATTTTTTTTCTTTCAGAAATGAAGTGTTAAATTGATAAAAAGAGATAATAAAGACTCATATTGTTAAAAAGAGTTCTATTTTAAATAAATGCTGTTCTTTTTAATTTTATTCATCAAATAAGCCTGAAAAAAAAAGTATCACAGGTTCCCAAAAAACTATTATGCAGCACAACTGTTTCCAGCTCTGATAATAAAGCATCATATTAAAATGATTTCTGAAGGATCATGTGACACTGAAAGACTGGAGTAATGCTGCTGAAAATTCAGCTTTGCATCACAGGAATAAATTACATTTTAAAACATATTCTAATAGAAAGCAGCTATTTTAAACTGTAATAATATTTCACAATATTACTGATTTTACTGTATTTTTGGGCAAAGGAATGCAGCCTTGGTAAGCATAAAATACTTTTTTCAGAAAGAAGAAAAAAAAAAGTCTTACCATATCTTAACTCCTTAAAAATATCACTAGATTATGTAAGAAAATCAGTTATGAACAGCACTTCATGTTTACCTTAAATTACGTTCATAAATTGTGCCATATGGATGATGCTTCAAATAAAACCTACAATTGGACAGGCGAAAATATCCTGCACTGCAGGAGGGAAGGAAGGAAATTTACCATTAGGAACCTCAACAGCTTGTGTTTCACCTCCAAAATGTCACGATTTCACGAACTCTGCACTCGACGTCAACGAGAGCGTACAAATAAACAATTTATATGTTTCTTTTTCAGTTTACAAGCTGCAGAAACGGTGGTTTTTCTGTGGTGCAGGAGGAGAAATTAATTGAAATGCTACTCGGAATATGAAAGTGCCACCAAATAGATAAAGCCTGGCACTCACATCCTGTATGGATGTGTGCCCAGAGAGGGGGACGGCATGGCGCCGATCCAGTACCCATCCCCCAATAAACAGCACACACACACACAGACACTCATTTACACCACAGCCGTACACGCGGCCACATGAGTAATCAGGTACACACACTCACACACACATGCGACGGTTCTCTTTAACCCCCTCAAACTACTGTTAACGGCTTTGAAAGCCCAGGGGACGAGCGCTGCGCCTCCCATCTCCATGGCTCTTGTTGAGGGTAGAGCTGGGCCAAGCCTGGAGCCCCATGGCTGCGGAAGCCAAACCCGTGGCCTGTGCCAGATCTCTAGCGTGTGCAGCGGCCAGTGCTGCTGCAGTCTACCTCCGCTACGGATGAGGATTCCTGCACTGATGGACGCGCCAATTAATCCGACACGCCACGGAAGATAACCATACGGCAAAACGCCTCCCACCACACACCGTCCAGGGCCCCGAGGTCCTTCAGCCAGGCAGGGGGCGAGAGGGACAGACACAAACACAGTCCATTTACTAACATTAGTTAACTATATTTGAACTAATTGTGAAAATACTTTATTTATTAATCTTAAAATCAAAAGTTGTATCTGTTAATATTATTTAATGTGCATAAGCTAACATTAGGGCCCTATAAAATCTATTCAGTTTTGTTTGTTTATTTATTTACTTCCTATTATATTATATTATATTATATTATATTATATTATATTATATTATATTATTGTCTTTTAAAATGTAAACCAAATGCAATTATCAATCAAATGAAATTATGAAATCTGGTTTATTTTTCCCAAACTCAGTTTTATTTTTTTCCCAAATTCTGTGTTTTCAGGTTCAGTTTTTGATTTGATTTAATACAAATGTATTATTTAAAACTGTTGTAATTAAATGAGCGCATAAAACTTTATTGATTTAACTGATATTTTAAATGTAATCAAATGAAATTATGCAATCTCTTTTTTTTCCCCCAAATTCAATTTAATTTTTTCCCAAATTATGTTTTCAGTTTAATTTTTTTCTGAATTCTGTTATGATTTAATACAAATTCAAATAAAAACAAAAACGGTGATAATCACATGAATCCATAAAACTTTAAAAATGTCATTGATCTTTTAAAAAATGTAATCAAATAAAATTGTCTATGATTGTGTGATAGTCCTCAACAAATAATGTTTTAATAACTATATTATTGTTGTTATTACTTTTAGAAGTACATTCTACTCTACAATACATTTCTGTCATAATTTCTTCAAATTAAGCCAAACTTATATTTTGGCAGGTTGTGGTAAAACTTTGAGTTTTAGTTCATGCATTAACTAACAGAAACTTACTGTAAAGTGTTACCCAGTTTGTCATCCTACTTAGTTCAGAAATCATAAATTGTACTTCAATCAGAATGCATTTCATAATTTTTTTCTTTGCCATTTTACATTCTAAAAAGACAAGAGACAAGACAAAAAAATCATTCGTATATTGTTTTGGCCTGTTATAAACTATAGAAAAAATATTATTATTATTATTATTATCATTTAAAAATATATATATATTTATTTCATACACTATCATTCAAAAGTCAGTCAAATATTTTTTGTACAAGAAATTAATTCAACAAGGATGCATTAAATTGATGACAGTAAAGACATTTATAATGCTACAAAAGCTTCTATTTCAAATAAATGCTGTTCTTTTGAATTTTCTATTCATCAAATAATTAAAAGATTTGATTATGGTATCCACAAAAATATAAAGCAGCACAACGGTTTTCAACATTGATGATAATCATAAATGTAGCTTTGGCCTGTGGCCTCGTAAAATGACTAAATGTGTATTTTCAGACAGATCACTATTCTTCATTATAAGCACCCAAAATGCGACCAAACTGACCGATCACAGTGAAAACATGCAGTAATCACGGTCGATACCAGTCGACTTCCCTCTACGATCCTTCAATCGTCACACCTCGATTGGAAAAGAGTTTCCCCACCGCTAATTACGACACCGCAGCGGCCGTTTCGTAACTACGATCGCTCGGTGCCGGCACCGGCCGGACATTCAGCCGGCGGCCCCCGTGGGCCCCGCAGAGGGGGCTGGGAACGGGAAGGAGGGGGTACCAGCTGCCCGGGGAGCGCACATTACGAGATGGAGCCGGAGATAAGTGCTCTCCCAGGCCCCTTTTTCAGCTGCGTAATTAGCACAGTTCTTATCTGCTGCTCAATTCACATTCACACCAGCCATGAATGGAGCACACAGGCTCAGGCAGAAAGGGGGCTCTTTTCTCTCAGAAGAATCTTACGCGAATAAATGCCCCGGTTTGTCTTTTCTCTCCTCCACCCTTCTCGGCTTTGAACTCCCTTCGACAAAAACAGTGGTTTGTGCATCAAACTGTAATTTGGTGAAACAAAAGTATCTGGCACCATAATCAGTGCAATCAGCAAAAACCTGCTGATATTTCTAGATCATTTAGGGCTTTTATTCGCGTTTTCCCCCCCATCAGATGTAATTGTGAAAATCTTTAAGTGTGCACATAGATATGTGAAACCTTTAATAATAGGGCTCGCCTTGCGTTTCTTTAATTAGTTTTAATAGGCTAAAACAGACGGTAATGTCTCTCACAGAGGCCTGTATTCAGCAGAAGACTTCGCTATGTGAGATAACGGTGTGGTCGTTGCACAGCTGAATTATATAAACACATTTGTTTTATGTTGCAACACTGTCTGCTGTTCGCAAACCCACAATAAAGTGGCGCAAGTCATTACGGCGCTGCGCTACCTGCGAGGCTTAACAAAGCTCTCCTTTTACGCTTTTATCTCGCTATCTGAGCTTTCTGTAGACAGTACACAGAAATGTTTGACAATGTTTTGTCAACCGGACGAGCGCTTTGAGCGTGACAGGCTAGTGAAAGTTGAAGTCGGAGGTCGGTCGGGCGGGCCGTACCTGGCTCTTCGAGGCGGCGACCTTGGCGAACATGGCCTGGGACACTTTGGCCCTCTTCATCTCCTGCTGGATCTCGTCGTAGATGGAGGAGTTGATGTTTAACACACAGTTCTCCGATTTCCCGTTCCACTCTGAGGACAGAGGGCTGGGCTTCACCTGAGCAAAGAGGAAGAAAAAAGTTAGGCAGATGGATATACTTATTACATTTTTAATGCACCTGTCAAACAACATGGTACAAATAAACAAACAAACAAACAAATAAATAATTTTAAAAATAATAATAATATTATTAAGTTTATTAATAATAAACAGGCAGTAGTATAGATTTATTAATTTATGAATGAATGAAAGAAATGAATAAGTTTTTTTCAGCAAGGATGCATTAAAATGATCAAAAGTGAAAGTAAAGACCTTTATTTAGTCACAAAAGATTTCCATTTCAATGATTCATCAAAGAATCCCCCCCAAAATATGTATTGCAGTTCCCATAAAAATATGAAGCAGCACAACTGTTTTCAACATTGATAAGAAATAATAATAAGAAATGTGTCTTGAGCAGCAAATCAGCATACTAGAATGATTTCTGAAGGATCATGTGACACTGAAGACTGGAGGAATGATGCTGAAAATTCAGCTTTGCCTCACAGAAATAAATGAAATTTGAAAATATATTAAAATATAAAAGTTATTTTTAATATTTATTTTTAGCAAATAAAATGCAGCCTTAGTGAGCAAAAGAGACTTCATTCAAAAACTTTTGAACAGCATATATATGAAATAATAATTAAAAAAAAACAACTATCATTTTTAATAATAATTATTATTTTTCATATTTAAAAATGTTATACAATAAAACATATTATTATTACTATTATTATGCATTCCCATTTATTGTATTATTATTTTAGCTCATTTTTAAATAATATATATGTACATAGGTATATAATCAAGGACAAAATCATGCATCACTTTCTGCATAAACAATGTACCATATGTGCACTCACAGGAGAGATGCCCACTGGAATTCTGGGATTCCAGTCTTCTGGTCTCACACTGTTACACTCCTCTCTTCTGGGCTGTGAACACACACACATACACACACACACACACACATATGTAAAACAACTGGATAAAATAACACTTCATCAAATCTGATCAGAATATTTTAGTAACACATGATCAGATTTCTATCACCGCAGCACTGATTTCTACAGCAAAACGACTTGCAAACATGGCTATAACTTTTTTTTTTTAACATGAAGGGTCTCCAAACTGCCACCGCAGGACCGTTGAAGAGGCTGTCAGTGGCACCTACAGCAGTCATTTACATGTAAAGCATCAGTGTCTAGGCTGAGTTATTTTGTGACCATATCTAATTATAAAGGGATGAGCGTGCGCAAACTTGCACACACTGTCTGACGATCCATTAACGTATGTGGGAAACATACCTTCGCATCTGTTTTTATGGGCGTCATAAAAGCCTTGCAGCGCTGCAAGACGTGCCACCCTGCTGATTTACAGCAGAAAATATCCTGCGAACATCTCACTCATATCTGTCAGCATCAAGCTGCCATGCATCCAAAGACTTCCCTCTACCTGGGCCTGCTTTATCGCATATATTTTTATGCAAAAAGCCCAATGACGGACAAAGCGTTATCTTCGTTTATCTATCTATCGTTATGGTATGTTCAACAAAACACAACAAAGTTCATCTAAACATACATATAAACGCATCAAGTATTTGTAATAATATTTATAATATGATAATTTTTTTAATGCTTTTCACTGCCTAAGTAGAATTTTCCAAAGCAGTTACTAATGAGGCTCCATTTCAGTTAGGATGCTGCCTATGCAGCAAGGAAGCACACTATGTTTTGGAACACAGCCATTATATGTCAAGCAGTGCATCGATATTCCCTTTGATTCAAAATTTCAATTTATACAAATATCGTCAGATAATGGAGACTTTTGCCGAGCTCTGTACGAGACTGACGAATTAGGCGCAGTTGCTGAATAATCAGGTTACAGAACCATCTGATAATGGGATCTGAACAGGAAAGCAGCATCTGGTTTGCACACACACACACACACACACACACTAGGACATGATGCACGCAAGCGCACACACAAATGCATGCACACTTGAGTGAACACTGATGACATTTCGGTCTTTACACATTCTGTGTGTGTGAGGGAGTTTTTCTCCTGTATAAAAGAGCCCCATCAGTCCATCACACACAGGAAGGCTTTGTGTCCGATCCACTAAGACACACTCAACTGCGTTTGAAGGAGGCTCTGCATACCTTTCCGGCCCTGCTTGAAGAGTTCGGAGTGAAAGAAACGCTTCCTGAGATCTTTCCTGCACTAAACGTTTCCTCCAAAGTACAGATGCATTGATGTACTGACACTTTTACATTGGTAATCGACAATAACTGTGCAGAATTTTAATAATAAAGGTGGTGCATTTAATATTTGAATAAAAGCACCTGCTAAATGCATAACATTTGCAATGCATAAATGTAATATTTCAAGCTGCTGCTAAAACTACTATTAATAACAAACCATTTACAGGACAAATCAAACTTGTATCACAAGTTTATTTAAATGTAACGTTTAAATATGCAAAAGAGGCCTTATATAATTAAATATGCATTAATTGGCATAAGATTACAGAACAGAAATCTGAACATTGGATAAAGCCAGTTTCAAATTTGTTTTAATTTGTTGACATTAAAGGTGACATTTAAGTCAGCCAAAAAAAAAATGTTGGCAACAGCCAGAAAAAAAAAAACATTTTCACCATGTTTCTAGGCATAAAGTTTAAATGTGTACATTTTATGCCTAGAAATATAAATAAGAATATAATTGTAAAGTGAAGATTTCTGGCTCATTTTGAGAAAACAGCCTTTAAAGACATGTACTGTCATTAAAATTTACAGCCACAAATAGTTTAAATGTAATAAATAAACATTTAAAATGTATATTTTGGATGTTTTCTTTTCACTAGGCTTAAAGCGGTCATGCTACGCAAACCAAATAGACAAATAAACACATCTCAAAATTCACTAGTGCCTGAAAACAGACATAAAATGGTCTTGCTAGTAGTGTCTTGCATTTGAAGATACATTGTTTCCCTCTGTATCAATGCATCTGTATCCGACTGCATGTCAGTCATGATTTGTAAACACCGAGTTCAAATTGTGGGATTGTAATGGTGTCCTTGTGGTTGTGCGTTTGTATAAACCATCATGTGTGAGCTCCTGACCAACACATTACTATAAAGCACTGTCATTTAAAGCCACAGTGCATCATTTCTGGGCCACTGGCCACACCAAACACAACTGCAAAAAAAATGGCCTTTATCAAACAGGTTTCCCCAGTCTTCCATTGTTAGTACAATCTTAAACTCTTTTCTTGTGAGTAAAGCTGCTGTGAGTAATTCTGATATTAAAATGAAGTAATTTTTCCTGCCTCCTCAGGAATTTACGCATTCAATTCCAGTGTATGCAAAGAAAATACTCTGACGATGACTGATGAAAAACATACCTTAGCTAATCACTCATTATGATAGTGAGTGAGAGCATGCTAAATATTTGTGCTGAAACACAAATATGAGTGTTCAGTTCCACCTACATTTACATAAGTGAGAATACAGAATCTATTTAAATTCAACATGACCCCATTTACCTTGTTAATGCATGTTTGTGGTCTTACTGTGAATGAATTATCAGTGCAAGTTATTCAAAAAAAAAATGTAATCAGTATTTTTGCTTTGCCTTCCAGTAAAAATACACATCCTTAAATCAACATACATTTTCTTGAGAAGAAAATTGGAAAAATATAAACAAGACAGAAATAAGAGAGATACTATTTAAGTCTGTCAGATTGATGCATAAAGCTAGAAAAAAAACATTTGCCCACAGAGTAAGGAAAATCAGCTTAATTCAAGATATATTCTCTCTGTCTTTGATTAGTAAAATGTATCCCAATAAATGTATTTTGTTTTAAGGATGTATTTTACATTTATATTTTGTATATTTGAAATTTTCATGTTTTAAATGAGACTTTATTTGTATATTTTCTGTTTTAATTTTAGTTAATATTGTTTTGTTTTTTGTGTGTCTGTCACTTTTATTTTCTAAAAAAATAAGACAGAGAACCCATTTAAATCTGTTAGATTTATGCATAAAACAAGGGGGAAAAAACATTTGGCAACAGAGTAAGAAAACTTTATTTAGACTTTATTTTCATAATTTGTTTAGATTTTTTGTTAAAGTTTTAGCAGTTTTGTTAATTAGTTTTGAGTTTTTCTAAGAGCAATAACTTATTTAAGATTTAACCATAAAACATAAACGTTCAAACAGAGTAAGAATTATTATTTTTTTTTTTTAATTTTTATAAAATTATAAATAAACAAGACAGAGGACCTATTTAAATCTGTTAGATTTATGCATAAAACAACAAAAAAATACGCCAGTGGAGTATCTGGAGTATCTGTCTTTGATAAGTAACATTTATCCAAATAAACTGATCTCATTTTAAGGATGCATAGATATTTTAACTGGAAAACAACACAAAAATACAAAAGAAAAACAACTAGTTTTTGCCTTGCATCAAGGGTTACAACCCTACAGCTCACATTTTACTCTGCAAAGTACAAAAAAGTTGACCTCTCAACACCCATTCAAGTGTGATTGTGAGCGTGTGTTACCTGTACAGGGCGTGTGGGAGGGGTGCTGATGAGGGGCGCGGGGCCCATAGCAGAGGCCGCGGTCAAGCTGCGCTCCCTCTCATCCTGGTAGATGCGATCGCGCTCCACTTCCGGTAACTGCAGGAAGTTCTGCATCGCTCGCAGGTTGACCAGGAGCGACTGAGACGCTATCTTGGGGTCTTCCTCTTTTCTAAGAATCTCAGACAGAAGGCCCTGTGAGAGACACAGAAATACATGCATCGGCCTCTTAGCAAAGAGCAATCAGTTCAAGTGCAACAATTAAAACATTCTCTCCACTCCATCTGTGACAAAGCAATTGACCTGTCGATAAGCTCCGCCCACTTGAATATCCCATAGAAATTAACTGGATATTTCTGTTAAAAGTGTTTTTCAGTAAAATATGCTCATGCAGTGCTAATAATGTAATGGATATTATAACATTACAAAGCCTTTCTTTAAAAAGAAGTTCAATTATACCGCAATGTCATTAAAACATTAGCAAAAAATATTTTTAAAAATAAACAGCATAATAGTTTTCACCATTAATAATCAGAAATGTTTCTTAAAGCAGCAAATCAGCATATTAGCATGATTTCTGAAGGATCATGTGACACTGAAGACTGGAGTAATGATGCTGAAAATTCTACATTGCATCACAGGAATAAATTACATTTTAAAATATATTCAATCCGAAAACACTTATTTTAAACTGTAATAATATTTCAAAATTTTAGTGCATTTTTTATCAAATAAATCTGACTTTCAAAACCACTAAAAAATATTACCGACCCAAATCTTTGATCAGTAGTGTACATTAGAAAAGAGAAAAAGCTAGCCTGAAAATCTGGTAGACGGCAACAGTTGCTAGGCTAGGATTAGTCAGTTACACTTTCAGTCAAATACTATCAAACACCATCAAGGTTGATGCACTTTGCATAATAAAGTCTAAAAATGGGCCACCAAACCCACAATCGTTTTGACTCTGAGACGCCACGGCATGCCATCACAAGCAGCCATCATTCACGTTTGGGGGAAGAATGTACAATAAATATTTAAGGGCTCTGTGGAAACAAAAAAAAAGCAGGTTGCAAATTCTTCCCAGTGCAACTAAATGCCAATTTGTGCAAACACGCCTGTCATGACGCGGCCCCTGATTCCTATAGATTCCTATCGCTCTAACACAACATCAAAGTCACTTCCTGCCAAACGGGGGTTTTATGCAGAACGTCGCGAGACATTATCTTCCCGCTGTCTCCAGCAACAGTCGCTCATGTGTGCTGCGGTGACAGTCCGCGGCCGAGCCAGCCCCCACCCCCCACCACTGGCACACGGCCAGGTACGTCTCTCTTTGTCTCACCTGATGATGGCAGACAGTCGTCAAGGCGGGGCTGTACTAATAACAACTAGTGAAAAATCCGCACAATGCTGAGTTTGTCTGACAACTTTCCCTGTATTTGCAAGTGTGTTTGGGTGCTTTCATGTATTGATACAGGGACAGAGTATTGTGATATTTTACTTCACAATATGGTACAGATATTATCACTGCCAAAACTTTTTTCCACCAGTGTAATTTTAATATCACTGATAAACTATTATAAGTTGTTAACATTTTTATGTCGATTTTTTTTATGTTTTAATTTAAAATTTTAGTTACATTTTTTGTAATTTTGTGTAATTTTTTGTCATATCAGTTTTTCTTCTTTCTTTTTTTTTTAAATGCTTGTATAGCATTTATGAAGTTTTAGTTTTTTGCTTTAGTCTTTTAGTATTATTTTAGTATTTTAACTTAAATTAAATGAAAATGAGAAATGCTGCCTTGGCAACTAGCTGAAATAAAATAATTTTTTATACTTTTTTTTCCAAGTAATGAACTGTTTTTAGGGTTTTGGTTTTAGGAAACAATAATAACCCTAGTTTGCGCAATAATATTTTGAGGAAAAAGTACAGTGACATACAAAATCCAAACTCAAACTGAGTTAAAATTGTAGTTTGGGGCCAATAAGATTTTCTTTTGAAAGAAATTAATCCTTTTATTTTGCAAGTATGCAATAAATTGATCAAAAGTGACAGTAAACGCATTTACACTGTTAGAAAAAATTATATTTCAAATAAGCACTGCTTTTAACTTTCTATTCATGAAAGAATAAATGCATAAATAGAAAAGTTAGTTTAAATTGTAATTTCACAATATTAATGTTTTTACTGTATTTTGTCTTGCTGAGTATTAGAGACTTCTTTAAAAAAAAAAAAAATCTGACCCTAATTGTATGAAAATGTGTAATAACTAAACAAGAAAAACATCGTAATATTAACCTATCATGAACCAGATATTAATAAATTATCCCTGATGATTTCCACTAGTAGCAGTAGACTCATATATTCATCAGGCAATAATCTGTGGTAATTTTGCCTAGCATCAGATTTAAAAAAATCAGTTTTCAAATAATTTATAGTGAATTCTCAAATACTTTCAAAAGTGTATTTTGCCTATTGAGTGAAATGTGCACACCTCACTCAAATGTGCACAATTTGAGGTATCATTCATGCACAATAACGCAGGACAAGCAGTGAGAAATGAGTTTTTGGTTGGAAAATGTAATAGTTTGAATGAGCAATAATAATAGTGATGTCTGCCTTAGCTCACACCGCTAATAAGTGTCCTGTCCCAGCTCAGTGCTGACAACAGATTGCATGCAGTGACGAAAAACAAGGTCAAAGCCATGGGTGTGCGAACTCAAAGACGTGAGTCAGTGATCAGTTACTCCTGCCAGGAAGTTTCTGATTGAAGAATGAGATGCAAGAATGAGATAGAAGTGCTCACTCGCTCTTTGTCCTGACATTTACTGGACGATTGGGTTCTTTGTGTTGATCCCTAAATAAAAGCAGATAAAGCATCTAACTGTGTGTGTTCTGTTGTCACTATATTAGCAAGGCATGGTTGAATTTTAATGATGTACAGAGCGTGTAGTGGCAAGCATCACACGAACATGTCACAGCTGATGCATGGGGCTGGGGCGGAGCTGGAGATATGATTCAGCATTTATAATCGTCAACAAAATAATCTACAAAAACAACATTCTTAATGGGTCTGCTCCAAAACCTAGCAAGCTGCCTTACTGGACACCACCTACATAGAGAGCTGACAGCATCCTAACTGATATAAAACACAGATCTGGATCGCTCTACGGTACATGCTTGGGCTGCACGAAACATCAAAATAAAATCACTTTAAATAAATATGCGCTTTCAGAGCGAAGCGCAGCACCGTGTTCATTTACACGCGTGCAGCTGGTTATCTGGTGTTTTCACAGTAAATGCTCCACTTCTGCAAGTGCTGTGAGTTTGGGTCTCCTTTGGAAGCGCCACCCATTTTACTAGATTAGAATGAAAATCGTGTATAAACCGGACGCCAACAAAGCAGCAGCTTTAAGAGCTCCCTTTCCGCCAAAATAAAAGCTCTATAGATTAAAATTAGAAAATAAAGACAATAAGTGTAAATAATAGTGTTATTGTAGTGTAAAAATATTATTATATAATTATTTTCATTAAATACTCACATTTATTTTTAAATATTACAAATAAAAATACTTTTATTTTAATTTAAATGTTTTTATTAAATAAATCATATAAGTAAAATAAATATTATTTTTATTGTAAGAAACAGTAGGAATATGGCCTATGATAACTTAAGTGTAAAGACTGTTTTTGTTTTTTTTATTTGTTTTAACTCTTTCACAATACGGTTACTGAAAGACATTTGATTTGGTTCTTAAAATGCATATTCACACGTTTTTTCAAAATTGTTCAGGTTGGTTTTCCCTCAAAAATCTTCAGAATAAATCATTCTTGAAAGATTCTAGTAATAATCTGGTGAAAATTCCAATATAAATCCCACTATTTACATTACAGAAAAACTAATTATTGCACTCAGTTCTTCTTATTTCAGACTAATCAATATTTTCCAGTATTGAAGACTTTTGTCCACCATTTTGGATTGACATCTTCTACTCTGCTTATTGCAGTGCATTATGGGATTGTCCAAGAGATGATATCTTAGAAATCAGCATGATGCCGCAAACCTTTAGGAACAAGTTTAGCATTGCAAGTACACTATGACACCTTGAACTGCTTCCTATGTATAAGACTTATACATAGAAAAAAAAACCTTACCAGCCTCAATCATTTGACAATTTTTATAACTAAACAAATAAATAAATAACTAAAGAAAAAGCATCAAATTAATATGTAGGCAGCTATTTTGTGATAATCTTCGCCCCATGTTTATCTTTTATCTCAAAAGGCACTTTTATTCCAAATATATGATATCTTATAATCCAAATATTCATACCTGCGTCCTGTTGAAGGCCACACGGGCGAACACGGCCTGGGAGATTCCCGCCCTCTTCAGCTCGTCTCTGACCCACTGGTAGATCTCCAATGAGACCTCAGAGTTGGTGGACAGCTGCGCGTCCAGCGGTTTGTTGAGCGCGCGGCTGACGGGGGGGTGGTTGAGGTACTGCTGGCTCAGGGACTGCTGGGCCAGGAGACGGTTGACGGCGTACTGCTGGTTGAGGATCTGAGCCATGACGATCTGCTGATTCACCAGCTGAGGGCTGATGGGGGTAGACACCAGGCCGGGGTGCAGGCCGGGGAGCTGAGCGCGGCCGGGGGCCTGACTGCTGTGGGACAGGGGCACCGGGGACGGGGACTGCTCGGCCGTGCTGCCCGGGATGGGCTGCTGACTGAAGCTGAGGTGGTTGGTTCCGGGTGGAGAAAGATCAGACAGACTGTCCATCTCAGCTATAGGTGGACACAAAGAAGATGAAGCATGTTAATAAACAGGGTTTGGCTTGCCTCAATAAAAGCTGCTGATGATGTTAGTCTAAACAAAAGCTCAGTTTTCAAAAAATAATAAATAATATATATAAAAAATACAGAAACTATCACTTAACTGGACAAATGGGCATGTCAATATTTTCTAAATGAGCGATGAATTGCCTTATCACTACTCTATGATGAACAGAAGTCATCCCAAAACACATCAATATCAAATAGCAAACACTTTCATAACAAGCTGGACATGACCTGAAGTCAAAAAGCAAATGCTTTAAGATAAAAAACACTAATCAAGCCCGTTCCAGCCTGCCATTACTACAGTAACCCAGTACAACCTCTCTAATATAATGGGGCACAGTGTGTGACCTGTATCTGCATAAATTGGCAGCACTAGAAATTAGTTTATAATGTCCATGGCCAAATCATGTGAGCAATAACAGCAAGCCAGTGTGGGTGCTATGCTAAAGCAGCGAGCAGGACGTCTTCACATGGACCGAGCCAGAGAGCCATACACTTGAATCGTCCTTTATGCTCTTAATTCTAAAACAAGGTACACAAGCTGGCTAATATGAAATTTTGGGAAAGTCTAAATATAACCGTGTTGCGCTGGAAGCCCAGAGCACGGCCTTTAAAACAGGCCAGACCGAGCGGATTGAAAATATGGCAACTTTGATGCCATTAAATGATTTTGATTCTTTTAAATCGATAAGTTTAGTGTTTAGCGGCTAATAGGCTTGAAAATCTGAACATTAAAAAGTGTTTATGAATGTATGAGTTTTTAACGAAATAATTCTAAACCCATAATCGGTCACTTTTCTGAAAGACGGACTACTTTTAGTGTGCTTTTTTGTCCATTTCACAGCTTATTGCAGCCTCTTGACAGATGTGGTCACTATGAATATCGAAAAGAGCTGGATGAAGATTTATAAAAATTTCTCTTTTTGTGTTGCATGGAACAAATAACAGCATACAGATTTGGAACAATGTAAAGGTGAGTAAATATAGCAAACCAATCCTTTAAAGGATTAAAGCCTTGTGCTTTCTTGAAACACAGGTATTCAGTTGAAAGATATTATTTAAAAAAAAAGAGAGAAATACAATGCCCATCACCTACTATCATGCTCTTACAGATTTTATGGAGTGCAAAAAAAGCATTATGGCAAATCATCAAAATATAAATATTTCAACAAGAAGATAAAAACCAGATTAAGCGCATGGAAACTCTCCAGAGATATATATGCACAATAAGCACAAGGACGCAAACATGTGTCTTAACTGACAGCGAGCACAAAGCCGCGGCTGTTCTTTTCAATATCAGCAGAGAGTGAGAGGGAAAGAAAAAAAAACAAACAAAAAAATTGGGTAATAATCAAAGCTCTCCCATAATCCCCCTCATGTTACGGTGTGCCTCTCAGTTGTCTTTTTGGTGTTGAAAACTGCTGGGGGGCACACGCTTTTCCATGCAAATTGAAAAGGTTGGAAGAAAGCATCCGCGGGCCCCGTTTGCGCGTATATAAAAAAAAAAAAAAAAATGCATTTCATGGCTCTTTCTTACCTGGCCACGGAGTACATGAAAAGGAAGTCATTGTCAGGTGACCCTGGGTTCTTCCCATAATCCATGTATTTTTTCTGCGTGGTGTTTTTAATGTCCTTTATAACAGATTCCATCTCTTTACTCAGATTTGACTCCACCTGGGAGGGAAAAAAAAAAAAAAAAAAAAAAAATTGGGTAATAATCAAAGCTCTCCCATAATCCCCCTCATGTTACGGTGTGCCTCTCAGTTGTCTTTTTGGTGTTGAAAACTGCTGGGGGGCACACGCTTTTCCATGCAAATTGAAAAGGTTGGAAGAAAGCATCCGCGGGCCCCGTTTGCAGCGGCGGCGACACAGACAGAGAACCGGAGTCCCTCCTGTGGAATTCGCCACAAAGCAGGCTGGGATTAGGAGCACAATGGAAGAGAGAATGTGGGCTGAGGGGAGGGAGGTAAAACCCCACGGCACGGCGGGCGCTCGCTCTCCAGCCCGGCTGCGTTTCAATAGGAGCGCTGCTGCGCTAGAGACGGCTCGCCACACTCTGCAAGATCTCTTGCGAGACCGGCCTCTCGCTGACCACTTGCGAAACGCAACTCACTGCGCACCACTTACAATAGGGAGTGCATTCAATACATGCACTGTATCATTCACAGCGTTCTTTGGGAGTTGGGAACCCATAACCTTGGCATAACTACGCCGTAGCTTTGCATTCCTGCAGTTTAGACAATAAAGCAATGCCAAGGTCATGGGTTCGATTCCCAGGGAATGCATGAACTGATTAAATGTATAACCTGAATGCAATATAAGTCGCTTTGGATAAAAGTCAAGTCAAATGTATTTATGTAGAGCTTCATACAGTACACACTGTTTCAAAACAGCATCACAGCAATACACGGGAAAATAACAGCCTTAAAAAGGGATAGTTCACCCAAAAAAATCATCATTTACTCACCCTCATGTTGTGTTTTTCTGTCGAGCACAAAAGATGATATTTTGAATAATATTAGTAACCAAACAGTTATTAGTAGCCATTGACTTCCATAGTAGGAAAAAAATACTATGGAGGTCAATGGCTACCAGCAACTGTTTGGTTACCAACATTCTTCAGAATGTTTTCTTCAGTGTTCAACAGAAGAAGGAAACTCGTACAGGTTTGGAACAACATGAGGGTGAGTAAATGATGACAGTTTTGATTTTTGGGCGAACTATGGATTCTTTAATAATGCAAAATTCTTCAATTTCAGTTATGAAGCAGTGTAATTATTCAGATCAATTTAGTTCAAGACGACAACTAAATTTATGAAAGCATCTGCCAAATGCATAAAAGCAGATTCCCCGTAACATCCCAGCTACAAGCCCCGCCCATAATAAAATTTGAATGGCTTAAAATCCTGCTGCACATAATTTTATATTAAACATCAAACATGTTCTGATTGGCTGTGATTTTTAGAAAAGCATTTTTTGCATTCAGTGTGGACAGATATATTTCTTATAGCTAGAAACTTGCTTGATTAGGACAAAATGAAACCAAAAAAAAAAGAAACCTTTCAAAATAAGGCAATTTGCAATTGCAAAATAAGTATATATGATACACATATGCAAGTTTATACACCCGGACACATACAGTACAGTCACTTAAAGAGTTATATCACTGTATAACAAATCTCAAAAGCTTGATTGTCTTTATTATGGCAAAATGTAAACTATATTATCGCCCAGCGTTACATAAAAGCTTGTATGATTGTTTATATCATCACAAAATTAACTATATTATTGCCCATATATATATATATATATATATATATATATATATATATTTACATACATATATATCAAAATAGCAGATGTATGTAAAATGTCAAAATAAGTCTCAACTGCTTATATCATTCCAAAATGTAAACTATATTATCACCCAGCTCTAATCTGCTAAAGCGACTATAAAGCATGAAGCCATTTAAATATTATAAACATTAATATGATTTTCTGTAAAGCTGCTTTGAACAATGTGTATTGTAAAAAGTGCTATACAAACAAATTTGATTTGACTTGGCAGACATTTAGTGTCATAACAAAAGACCAAATTGTTTGTTGGGTTTGTACATTGTGTGTAAGTTTTTATCATGGCAGACTGCGTCATCTGACGCTAATCGTCTTGCTCACGTGGCTCTCGGCCTGCCGTGACTTTTTAAACACAGAGTTACGGTGTCGCCGCCGTCAGAATGTGAGCACATTCGCTCGTGAATAATAAGGTTGGGGAGGGTTTGCGATGCGTCATGTGACCTACCTAACGTGGTGGCACGTGGACTGTCGTGGAGGACACACGTCCCCAGGTAGCCCTCCAGCTGGGAGGGCTGGCGCACGACTGCGCAGACGAACACACAAACACACATTCACAGGTGTGGAGAGAGAAAGAGAGAGTGTTAGTGGGGGTAAAAGTGAACGTGTGAACAGGAAACAAGAGGCAGATGTCAAGAGCTGCAGCATAACAACCTGACTGACTGACTGACAGGTGCGTGTTTGAACACTTGAAAAGCTAAAAATCACAGTGCTGTTGATTATTATTTGCATGGCAACGACGGAATTTAAGTCAAAAAGGCTTTTTGTCTTAAACATAGATCTATATTTGACAGGTTTTGTTAGATTTGCATTTTAACTGAATCTAAAGAATAAACAAATGAGGCATATTAAAAATGAGTAGACAAGGAAAAGACTAGATAGACAGTCAGGCAGATATACACAGACATATAAAGAGACAGACAGACAGGCAAACAAATAGTCAATAGATACACAGACATAAAATGGACAGATAGAGAGACAGACAGATCAATCAACAGAGAGATAAATAGTCAAATGAATAGTCAGTGAAGCAAATATAGGTAGACAAAGATATAGACAGAGAGACAGACAGCGAGACAGATAGACAGATATACACATATAGACAGAGACAGACAGATCGATTGACAGATAGATAGACAGGCAGATACAGACAGACAGAGAGACAGTCAGATAGACAGATAGGGAGCTATGGACAGAGAGATGGATAGCGAGCTATAGACAGATAGTCAGACAGACAGACAGGGAACTATAGACGGATAGATAGACAGAGAGACAGTCAGATAGACAGACAGATAGACACAGAGACAGTCAGATAGACAGATAGGGATCTACAGACAGATAGACAAATAGATAGATAGACAAAAAGATAGATAGATAGATAGATAGATAGATACATAGATAGATAGACAGACAGACAGATCAATCAACAGAGAAATAAATAGTCAAATGAATAGTCAGTGAAGCAAATATAGGTAGACAAAGACATAGACAGAGAGACAGACAGCGAGACAGATAGACAGATATACACATATAGACAGAGAGACAGACAGATCGATCGATAGACAAATAGTCAGATAGATAGACAGGCAGATACAGACAGACAGAGAGACAGTCAGATAGACAGATAGGGAGCAATAGATAGATAGATAGATAGATAGACAGACAGACAGACAGAGAGACAGACAGGGAGCTATAGACAGATAGACAAACAGATAGATAGATAGATAGACAGACAGACAGACAGAGAGACAGACAGGGAGCTATAGACAGATAGACAATGGCTCATGTTTCCGTCTGTTGGTCCTGCAGGAGGCGCCGCTGCTCCGCGCTCGATAGATAGACAGACAGACAGACAGACAGACAGACAGACAGACAGACAGACAGATCTCTTTCTTTAGATAGATGTGATTATAATTAATTTTCATTTAGCATTCTGCTTACCTATCATGTCTTTTGTCTTCTTGAAATGTTTATACCAGCGTCCGAATTCTTGACACTTTGCCGCAGACACATTTGCATAGTAAGTGCTGTTAACAATTGAAGAAATCATACTCTGCAAGACAAAATTGTATGCGCTTTTAAAAATGTATGTTTACTCACAGTACAATAACAAAGTCTGTCAAGAAATCCTGTACTACGCACAACTCAGCATTATATGTATCACAGTGTCATATCTTGATCCAAAAAAACATATGCAATGCGATTCATGCACAATTTTTTTCTGCAGTAATATAAACTAAAAAAAATACATGTCCCTTTAACAAATGCCACAGAGTATGAAAGCGGAAGCATCCAGGAGGCTCTGTGAGGCAGACAGCAAAGCAGATGATGCTTTGGGGATTTCTGCCCTATATGAATGCAACTCATATTCGCAATCTGTTTTCACAGCCGGAGTTGCATGTTGAGACCACACAACGAGTTCATGTCTCCTCGCTGCCCTAACAGCACGCTTCCTATTCACCTCCTCTGCTTTTTTCTTCTTCTATTTTAATACATTCCACTCCAAAAAAAAAAAAAAAGGTGAGATTCTTTTTCATTAAACC
>NW_015540875.1:1354059-1356086 GCF_001515605.1 Sinocyclocheilus anshuiensis | reverse complement strand
TCATTCCACCCCAAAAAAAAAAAAAAAGGTGAGATTCTTTTTCATTAAACCCAACACTTAACACCTTAATAGCCCTGGGCTACACAGCGCAGAAATTGTTTTGATTGTTATAAATATTCAAAAGATGAAACCATCTGTTTTTAAATTACAGGTAGGGCAGCTTTATCATTTTTATAACATGAGCACTTGGGGACTCGGAGGAGGGGCGCTTTGCGGCTTACAATAGAGTTTGAGTTTATGGATAACTTCAACATTCCTGTTTCCAATTGCTCCGATGCATCTTGAAGACCTAGAGATGCGCTCTCAGCATGAAGGCTCCTCAGCGGCAGTTACGCACCTCTTATCAAGAACCATTTTCCCTCTGAAGGGTTCTTGATGTGACTATAAGCTTCTTTGGAGATTTGTTTTTGATGTTGGATTATAGGTTGGTGTATGAACTGTTTTTTCTTCAAAATCATGTATGTTCTCTATGACATGGACTTCTATGATATATGGAGTTTAAAACGTTCTCTTATGACATCATATATGGACTTTAAAAAGGCTCTTCTATGACATCATATAGAACATGATTTTAATTGTTCATCAATGATATGAAGTATGGTATTTAAAAAATAAATCATAATAAATGTAAAATAGCTTTTCTATGACATCTAGAACTTAAAAATGGTCTCTATGACATCATATGGAACTTAAAAGCATTTGCTTATTGCATAATATGGACATTTAAACTGTTCTTCCATGATTCTTCTGTTCTCCCATACATACAGAGTTACAAAAAAAAGAGTTATCCTAAGACATCAAACTGAATTTTAAAAGGCTCTTCTATGACATCATATGAATCACAAAAAATTAGGGCTACCCACGTTCATATTCGCACGATTTTTTGCGCAGCTCGTCAGTGAACAACGGCTCTGTGTAGTTAATGCTGCTCAATGTGAAAGCACGCACATGATGGAGATTTACCGCTGATTACAGAACCGGCTTTCTGACAAGATGCGCATTAAATATCGCATGCGATTTATCGTGCAGCCCTACAAAAAATGTTCTTTTATAGTATTATATGAAATTTTAAATAGTTCAGTTATATCATATGGAGTTTAAAGTTCTCCTGTGAAATCACATGTAATTTACGAAGGCTCTTCTATATCATATAGATCTGAAAAACATTTTCTTATGGAATAATATGGAAATTGTTCTATGATTTCATATGGAAAAAAAGACTCTTCCACGACATATGGAACTTATTCTTACCATGTAAATGTTCTTACTGACATGGACATTTAAATAGTTCTTCTGTGATTTCATATGGAGTTTAAATGTTAAAATGTTCTCCTATGGCATCATATGGAATTGAATTTTAAATTGTTCTTCCATGATATATATTTAAATTGTTCTTCCATGATATGGAACCTAATGTTCTCTATGGCATCGTTCAGAAATACATCTAAAAATTATCTTCTATGACATCATATGGAACATTTGCTTATTGCATAATGTGGAAATTTAAACTGTTCATATGGAGATTGAAAAAGTTCTCCTATGACATCATAAGGAATTTCAAAATGCTCTTCTATGACATCATATGGAATTCTAAATTGTTCTTAAATGACATGTGGACATTTAAAGGGGTCATATGATGCTGCTAAAAAGAACATTATTTGGTGTAATGAAATGTGTTTATGCGGTTTAAGGTTCAAAAAACACATTATTTTCCACATACTGTACATTATTGTTTCTCCTCTATGCCCCGCCTTTCTGAAACGCGTCGATTTTTACAAAAGCTCATCGGTCTGAAAAGCGAGGTGTGCTCTGATTGGCCAGCTATCCAGTGCGTTGTGATTGGCCAAATACCTCAAGCGTGTGACGGAAATGTTATGGCCCTTACAATACTGTGATGCCCTGTCTGGCCGGAGCGACGAGACTAAAACATTAAAACCCATTATAAACGAGGCATTTGTTGCATCCAGTGGGGACATAATTACGGATTATAATGACTTATACTGTCTTTTTACGCGTTGCGTTGCATC
>NW_015540875.1:1339309-1354029 GCF_001515605.1 Sinocyclocheilus anshuiensis | reverse complement strand
CGGGCGGGCTTGAGAACGGCGCGGCCGGCGGATTCGACGAAGGAGTGTCCGGCGGGCTTGCGGAAACCACATGTGACGACCCCGGGCTGGACCACGCTTCGTCCACGGTGAAAGCCAATCCGGCGATCGACAGCGCGAAGTTGATGTTTTTCCTCAGCAACCAGCACGGATCAGCTCCAGGCATGACGAAGCAGATATCGTCCTCTTTTGGAAGGCCAAACAAAGTAGTTTCGCTTTCACAACGAATCACACAGCGCCTTCATGACATGGCGGCAGCAACAACAATACTACAGCGAGAATAAAGGTTACGCCTTCTTTCTTTGCGTGAACATTTGGGTGGCGTTATGCAAATCTTCCCACATCGTGACGTAGACATGTGGGGGCGTGTTAGAACGAACCGTTTTAGGTAGGCGTGGTTGACTCTTAACTTTTATAAAGAATATCTCTTTGGATTTGAGACTTTAGTCTTTGCAACTTTACAGATCTTCTTTATGCACCAAGATAAATTGAAATCGCATCAAATGACCCCTTTAAATTGTTCACCTTTGACATCACTAAATCTTCTATGGTACACAACTTGATGAAAACTGAGCCTTTTTAAGTTCCATATAATGCTTTAGGAGAACTAGGGCACTCCATGGATTTTTTAAAAGGTCCTCCAACAGCATCAGGCACAAAAATTATTTTGGAACCTTTTTCCACCACGAACAGGTGCACAGTTCAGCAGGACCAGCCAGACGAGGTTTAACCACTCACCAAAGTACACATCTCTGTGTATGCTTGAGAAGGACTATTAACCTTTACTGCCAAAGCTTGTGCTGCCGTAGAAATGAAAAGTGTATAACGGCATCCAAGACGAGCAGAAGACCCTCTCCAAAAGCAAGGGCGGAATATGAAACCACAGTGCCATGCTGATAGGAGGCCAGGTTCAAACCGCACATCTGAAGGCCAACTGGCGTTTTAAAATGTCACGGCTTCTTTTATCGCTGATCTCAAACAACAGCCAGGATGGAAGGGAGCTTACAAACAAAACCATCAACTAACAACAGAAGAGAAATTAAATTACCAAGATTTCATGAGTCATCAAAGATCTGTTTGAGATCTGATGTGAGTCAGACCCTCATAGTGGGTACAGTTGACACAGATGTTGAGAAAAGCTCCGTTCATTAATCACTCGTCTCAAACTCCCGAGACCCATCCACCGCGTGGATAAACACCTCAGTGTACCGAACGCCAGGAGCCATCAACAGGTAATGGGACAAGCCTCTTTAAAAGATAACCATCGTGATGCTTATCGGTGCGCCCAGGAAGTCTGTCACGCCATTATCGACCTGAACATCTATCTGGCTTTCCGTCACGGGAGAGTCTCATGAAAACGCTCCGTATCTAGCCAGGCGCTCACTGTTTGTACTTCCTTCTTACGTGCCATCTTTTAGTCTCCCTGCGGAGGGACTGTCTGCACTGTGCTGGAGAGAAGGGTTAATTCCCCCTCCTTTTCATTTTTTTCTTTAAAAACGTCTTAATTACAGCTTCTTTTTCATCCATTGCATGAGAAAGGAGGAAAAGCCCATGTCAAAACCCGAGCAAAGATGGCATTTGACGGCTATTTGCTGCTATGCAGCTACACAGCTGCTCTTTCAGGGCCATGGGGTGAGTGGGGAGCTCTATTGTTGCGGTTGTCTGAGGGGACACAGGGGTTAAGTTTGATCACAGGGAAACATACGTGTGCTGAAAGACGGCTGATGAGCGGGAGGGGCCCCGCACAAACCTGGACAAGCAATTTACTTTTCTCCTTTCTCTAGAATTGCACAAAAAAACGGTCTGATGGCAGGTGAATTATATTCTGCTAAAAACAATATCCAAGAACTAGGAATGGGTCAGCTGGTCAATTATTGAGGTCAACTGGTGGGTTTGTTAAACTTTTTATTATTTCATTATTTTTTATAATTTTTATTTTATATATATATATATAATTTTATTATAATTTTATCATAATATTATGACATTTATTATTATTATATTATAATATAATAATATTATGCATGTTATGTAATATTATCATAAATATTATGAGTACTGCTAAATATCATAACAAAATTAAAATTAAAATGTTTAACTTGAATAGTGCCTTTCCAGAGCTCACTTCTTTTTTTTTTTTCAGTAATAACACAATAATAACTAGAAAAACTATAGTCATGGGAAAGCACATGCATGCATAACATCAGTGCATTTGGTTGTTGTTGTTTTTTTGTTGTTTTTTTCCTTTGGCCATTTGGCCGTTTTCTCAGCTTCTCGCACAGTGAGTGTTGCGTTAAAGTCAAATGAAAACTACTTCAACTTTGAAAAACATATTAAGACGCCTGATTCAGTTGAAGTCTGTCCGACTTGCTAGTTTTACTAAGAAAAATGTCTGGTTGGTGTATGACAGTTCATCTAATCAACATTATTACATAAGGCTTCCTTTAAGAATGACTAGCCAACTACTCATACACAAAGTTCACCAACTACACTAGAATGAACGGCTCCTGTTAGCATATAAGCTTAAACAAAAAATGTAGCTTTGGAAAAAAGCACTACATTCACAATCCCCATCCATTCTGGCCTAATTCTCCTTCTGATTCTCCATTCATTAACCTTTTCAAGAGCAGGGATTGCCGTTCGGAGTATCAAGACGTCGCTAAGCCTATCAAAGTTGGCATTTGTTCTTAAATCGGCCTGATCTCTCCAGCTCTTCCTGTTCAACAGCAAGACTGTTCACCAAACAAAAAGGTCACCTCTACTAGGTTACCCATCAAAGACGACCCTAACACAGACGAGGCAGCCTGTTCTAACTGGAGAAGTAACGACTAAAATTAGCGAAAGACACTCCTCCTTCACGCCAGCAAGAGAAATCAGAAACAACAAAAGCAGAAAACTCTCCCCTCCCCCGAAAATTGCAGCACACGCGTGCGGGCCGCCCAGCCTACAGCAAGCGAGCTGTGAGCGGACTCTAATTCAGTGTAAATACCGGGCCGCTGCTCAGTGGGAATAGCTCACATATGGACTGTAAACAGAGTGATTAGAGAGATGTGGAGCGGCCCAGCCCCTGCGCTGCCTGAACAGCACCCTGGGACTCTTTACATCACCACACACGCACACACCTGCAGGAAAAGAACGGGCTTCCCTGAGACGAAGTAGACTGCGATCGCACCAACACACGAGCTGAAACACTCGCCTTTCCTTGAAATACATTGTGGTTTTAAGGGTGAATCTCATGGAAACATGCCAAGGTCACATTTCACTGCAAAATCAAGAGGGACAAATCGTAAAGAGAAATTATATTTTACTTAAAAAAATAAAATAAAATAAAAATGAAGCCCATTTTTAGGACAATTCAATTTTTATGCATTATTTTCAATACTATTAAGCAGATTTCCTCCCTCAAATTCTCATTGATGTAATAGTCTTGATCTTTCATGCTTTACTTTCTTCCTGATTATTCTCAAAGGTAATTCTGGTGAGATTTTTATTACAGTAATACAGTAATTTTTTTTATATAACACTTTTAAATCGGCATAAATTAAAAAATACGGCATAAAGTCTCAAAACTAGTACTATCATGCTGTATAAATACTTTATTTAAAAATAATCTTTTAGTTTTAAAATAAATAGTTAATTTACATAAAAATTAAGCCTATTTTTAAGACCAATCCTTTTTTGAAGCAGATTTTGCCCCTCCAATTCTCTTTACTCTAATAGTCTGGATGTTTTAAATCTCACTTGTATTGCACTTTTTAAAATCAGCATAATTAAATAAAAAAATCAGTATAAAGACTCCAAAACAACACTATCATGCTGTATCAATACTTTATTTATTTTAATACTAAAATGTATTATCTTTATATTAAAGCCCAATTTTAGGACCAAAAATGTTTGCATTATTTTCACCACAATAAAGCTGTTTTCCCCCTCAAATTCTCATTACTGTAACAGTCTGTATGTTTTATGTCTTGCTTTTTTGCCCTAATTATTTTTTATTTTTAAAATCAAAAGTGTTAAAGACTACCATGATGTATAAATACATTTTAAATATTTGATTTAAAAACTAAATTTGTATTTTTAAATAAATATTTCAAATAAATCAAATAAATAATTTTAGTTTTTTTGCATTATGGTAATAAGAACATGAGCTGCAACTGACATAAATATACAGTAAAAATAATTTTTGCATAAGCAACCATAATTCTTTCCACAGATTCTAAGGTTAAAACACGACATGTTGACAGGTTTCGTGAGATTCACCCATAACAGTTCACAGCTTGTATTATAAATTGCATTATCAAGATCATTGTGGTTGGCCCATTGTTTACCCAACAATACTCGCATTCACAACGGCTAGCACTGCTGCAACAGCATCAAAATAAAGTGCATTAATCTACGGGGATGACAATGGCTATTGATTTGGATTTCTATGGCAATTCTGTCCATTTCCACTCTATCAAACTCTGGGCATTTGAAAAGGGACACTTGCAATCTTGGCAACTAGACGTGGAAGGCTCCAGCACCTGTGATAAGGGACATTCTTTTGCCAGAGAGCTCTGGTTCATGTCTTTGAGTAACTCCTTGAGCGCATTTCTTACTGTAGAGTGGGTCCACTGCTCTGGAGGAAGGTCTTCCAGTTTAGGACAACTGCAGGAAGGGATAGAACAAGAGAGAGATGGAAAAGGGAAACAAAAGAGAGAGAGAGGACAGTGAGCACTGGGCTTTGCTTTCCTGCTGCAAGCGTCCCTCTAAGACAGACAGATTTCATTTGGCGCATGAAGCAGATGCATCTGGAGTCTCTCTCTCTCTCTCTCTCTCTCTCCTGATTGTTCTGATTAGTTAATTACTTTATACAACACATCTGCTGTATTGATGCATGAATTATACATCAGCTGCATGTGGCGACTATTATTTCACGTTACTTCTACCTTCCTGCCTTGATGTGCTTGCTAAAACAATTTAAGGTGTTTCCATCTAGATTTCGATGCTAGATGCATTAAAAAGGACCAGCATCCACTCTCATCTAAATACTTTATTTAAAAGAAAAAAAAATCCAGTATTTAGAACATTTATGCATGTGTTGGGGAAAAAAATCCACCATCAAATCAACGGAGAAAACACAGCTGCATTCAGGGTGTCATTAATGAACGCTTGTTCAATAGGACGCAATAAACGGCAAGCTGCCAAGAAAATAGCGCAACACTCCATGCAAAAAAAAAACCAACATTCAGAGATGTTCAACGCCAGCATGCTATGAAAATTAAAGCTAAGGGCGTCATTTCTGCGCCACTAGTGTGACAAAACGGAACTGCAAAATCAATCAGACAAACAGATTTGACTAACTAGATGAATGAGCGAATATCTGTTTGACTGACCAATGGCAGACAGGGAAACCTGTTTGGTAACACTGATCGAACACCAAACTAAACATATCACAATGATATATAGTCATTATTATTGTTTTGTATGTGCGTGTACATACATGCATATATATATATATAGCTGTATATACATTCAGTTTGAATGAAACATGAACTAAAAATATGAATATAAATATAAAAATATGCAAAACAAATATAGGAAATATTGTTTAAAAAGCTTGAAAGAAAATCACATTTTTTATTGTATGATTCATACTTCAATGTAAATAAATGGCTTTTTATGGTAAAAGACGCTGACACTGCAAGTAAAAATGACATTCTTAGTCTTGAATTTATGTTATAAAAAAGGCTTCCCGGATTAATAATTAAATATTGATGGTTTCGTAGTTCTTTAAAACACTGGAGTAATTGGATGAGCGGTAGTACTGCTGTAATGTGCAATTAACACGTCTATGTTTGCACATAGACACACACACACACACACAAAGAAAAGGAGAGACTGGATCCGTGTGAGACAGCCACACAGCCTCTGGAGACGACACAGAGACAGACAGATGTACATGGATGTCTACAGAAAAAGGAAGAGGTGTGTCTGTGTGTGCCCACAGCAGTGGCTTGTGGGAAAAACAGCACTGTATGTGGCGGCACTGTGGCTACAGTACATGGGAAACACTGACCTGTGCAGCTGGATTTTCAGCGTGACCACATGGTACACGTCCTGTAACATGTCCGCCACTGTGGCGTCGGGTGCATCCGTCACGTAGGAAAGAGGCACGGGGTTCCACTTGCCCACCTGAATCAGACCTGCGGTGAGGCGACACCATTTACCACAGTCAGACACTCACACGACAGCACACGGTAATGAAGGACTGCACATTTCTATTAGCTCTTCACAAAAAAAGGCAGCTACGATACTTTTATAAGCACTATTTGATAACCATATTCTTGCACCATGCTTCTAAATAGTCATTTGTATAGTAGCATACTTCAAAGAATACCATGGTATTACCATAAGAGTGATGTCCGTTTTGAGTTTTCGCTCAAAATCTAGTGAACTGCCTACATTTATAGCAATCTCCTTTTGCAGGCAGCAACACATGAATCTCATAATGCATTGCGACAGGGTTAATTAAAAGGAGTATCCAAGATGGCAAGCGAAATGAGAGAAATGTTGGTTACAAATACAGTTAAGGCCAAAATATAATTAAGATTGACAATTTTAACTAATATTTGTGCATACGTTTTTTAATATAAAATACTGTCGTTTTTTAATGCGTTTGAAATAGGTTTCTTAAGCTCACCAAGACTGCATTTATTTGATCAAAATTACAGTAAAATCAGTAATATTGTGAAATATTATTATAATTTAAAATAACTGTTTTCTGTGTGAAAATGTTTTAAAATGTAATTTATTCCTGTGACACAATACTGAATTTTCAGCATCATTACTCCAGTCTTTAGAGTCACATGATCTTTCAGAAATCATTATAATATGCTAATTTGCAGCTTGAGAAATATTTCATATTATATTCAGTTGAAAACAGTTGTCCTGCTTCATATTCTTGTTGAAACTGATACTTTTTGTCAGGAGTGATGACTAGGAAGTTTAAAAGAACAGCATTTATTTGAACTAGTAATCTTTTGTAACATTGATTATACATGTCTTTACTGTCGCTTTTCATCAGCTTAATGCATCCTTGCTAAATAACGGTATTCATTTCTCAACATTTCAGCAGTACTGATTTATGAATATCACATGAACTTAATCACACATTATAATGCCAAACTCTACTGAAATCAATTTGTCGAGTCTTTTGTGAATAGCTCTATTTGTATGAAACTTGTATGTTGACTTGTTGGTTTTAAAACACAGTCATGGTCCTTCTAAAGTTTATTTTTATGGTAATACCATGGTATTTTTTATACAAGGTTGCAAAACAGCATTCTTTAAAAAAAAAATATTGCTCGACCATATGTTGTCTGATGACTGGCACTAAATGGGTAACAGAAAAAATAAGATCCAGAAGATCCAAAGAAAAAAGGAAATGATGATGGACAGCAGGCAATAAATTACAGGCTGAAGGCTACGGCTCTTAAAATAGCCCCCAACTCCATAAAGCTTGCAATTAGAAACCACAGGCCCACCTCCACACTCGTTCCCATTGAGAAAAGTGTGATTACAGAGAGCAAGAGGTGCACCTGTGTGTTCCTGCCTCTACCCACAACCCCCCTGACCTCGGCATCAGGTCAGCCCGAGCAGAAGCATGCATGCACCAGAACACAGCCAACAAATCACTCCAAAAATATCTGTTTAGCCTCCAAAAATATCCGAGCATCTGCCCGGCATTTTATGACTCATGATTCTGATCTAACGGCAAAAAAAACAAAACAACACACATTCTGGATGAATAGGTATCACCGTGCACCATGTGTCTGTACGCCATGTTTAGGATGATAAAAACACGCCATACCTTTAGCCTGTGCAGCGGAACTGTGCGAGTAGCCCCATCAGGTCAGCCCGAGCAGAAGCATGCATGCACCAGAACACAGCCAACAAATCACTCCAAAAATATCTGTTTAGCCTCCAAAAATATCCGAGCATCTGCCCGGCATTTTATGACTCATGATTCTGATCTAACGGCAAAAAAAACAAAACAACACACATTCTGGATGAATAGGTATCACCGTGCACCATGTGTCTGTACGCCATGTTTAGGATGATAAAAACACGCCATACCTTTAGCCTGTGCAGCCGAACTGTGCGAGTAGCCCAGGGAGAGCAGGGCCATCTCGATTAGCTGGTTGAAGAGCATGTCCTTCCTGACCAGAACGAACTCAGCATGTTCCTCTTTGCTGTCAAACTCGATGGGGCTCTCGTAGTGCTCCACCACACAAAACACTGGCAGCATGTTACCTAGCAGAAACAAGAGCTTTACACCGCTGCATAGAGAGCATGCAACACAACAGGGAGATGCTAAAATGCCACAGACTTTGAACAACAGTGTTATTTTTGTTGCATATTCATACAAATGCAAAGAATACTTGAGCGAAAAATAAAGTTGTTTTTAATGATAGCACGTTGCTATGTGGTTGCTAGGGTGACAATTTTAAAAAACCTTGAATCCTAAGCATAGGCAATAGGAATAATAATGACATTTGCCTTTGCATGCAACCTCCAATAACACCACCACGCTGATTCCAAAAATAGGAATCACATCATATTTTTCATACAAATGCAAAGAATACTTGAGCGAAAAATAAAGTTGTTTTTAATGATAGCACGTTGCTATGTGGTTGCTAGGGTGACCATTTTAAAAAACCTTGAATCCTAAGCATAGGCAATAGGAATAATAATGACATTTTCCTTTGCATGCAACCTCCAATAACACCACCACGCTGATTCCAAAAATGGGAATCACATCATATTTTTCTTACAGAATTACGCATTTTGTAGCATTTTTGCTTTTGACAAGCATTTGTAGGGTGAAGAAGTCTTGTTTTGTCCCTTAATCAGCAGAAAAGTCACTACAAAAACATGATTCCTGTTTTCTTCTGAGATAATTTACAACTATTTGTTCCATTATCAGCCGATTTCCACATATGACATTGTTTTATGCCTAATCCTGTTTTCAAGGTTAGAATTATGACCAGGGACAGAAGAAAATGCAAACACGAGACAGTTCTACTGCATCTATGGGTGGTTCACTACATCCAAACAGCGACAGAAGATGACAGATTTTGTGAAAAGCAGTGTTGGGGGTAACACATTACAAGTAACGCAAGTTACGTAATCAGATTACTTTTTTCAAGTAACTAGTAAAGTAACGCATTACTTTTTAATTTACAAGAGAATATCTGAGTTACTTTTTCAAATAAGTATAAAATGCTCAAAATTAATAAAAATAATGCAACTCATTAACCAATGTCCTTTCTTCTGACCTTCGATGATCCAGTTCAACCGTACTAATAAGCAAAAATTGCTCTAGACAAACATTTGTTTGTCTTTTTTTATTGCTGAAGTGTGTTGAAATGTCTTCTTCCTCATTCTACTGTACGGAAGTAAATTTACTTTCCCTTCAGCCTGAGGCTTATTCATTTCACTTTTGGTGTGAAAGGGCTTTTATATTTGCCAAAAATATAACTTTTTTATTTTAAAAGCAAACAAGCAAGCCCTGATTCCAGATTTAAAAAGTAACGCAAAAGTAACGTAATGCATTACTTTCCATAAAAAGTAACTAAGTAACGTAATTAGTTACTTTTTTATGGAGTAACGCAATATTGTAATGCATTACTTTTAAAAGTAACTTTCCCCAACACTGGTGAAAAGCTTGTTTATTCATAAACTTATTGATGTTCTCTGACACTCATTTGCAGATTTGAAGTTGAATGATACTTTTCGAAGCTTCTGTCATTAAAACTGAAACTCTAAATTTTACTATTTCTAAATAGAATTTATTTGAAATAGAATCCTTTGTAACATTATACATTTATTTACTGTCACTTTTAATCAATTTAAGGCATCCTTGATACCCTGAATAAAGGTAAATTTAACAGTAACAAAGTAATATGTATGTACTAATAAGTGCTTTATAAGTGCAATACGTGCTTTGACATTAAACTGAGTATTTGAGCATATTTTTAACTCGCTTGCTAATTGTAAGCTAAATTATACATTTTAAATGCTACATTTTGTCATTAAAACAAAACTTGGCATTTGACTTATTTTGAAAATTGCATTAAATCTGATACATATATCATTTGAAAAAAAATCGTCATTCTTATTTTGTGAAAAAAATATCTTTAAAAAAAGTTTTCATTAATCAAATTAGGTAATTTTTTCAGCAAATCAGCTGAAATATTTTTTTATGCAAGGCTGTGTTATCAATTGTCTATCATCCACTGTAACGTGTTACAATAAAGCAGCATTGTAACATACATAATTAGATCAGAACGCAGAACAAGAGGAGATGACGTCAACGAAACAGCTCTGCTGTTTAAACGTGTTAGCACACTAAAAGGTTAGAGCTCATCGCGGCTTTAGCGCTTTATTTATTGTTAAGGTGCTCAAATCACATTAGAATACTTCTTCAGGCAGCTCCCAGTACCCTTCCCATGATGCTGTGAAGTGGCTCCCAATGCACCATATAGCCTTGAGGTTTACGAGTCTGTGTAAACAGCATGCCGCTATCAGAGAAAAAAAAACAAAAAACCGAAGAATCTCCATCCAAAGCTGTCATGTGTTCGGGTTTACTGTGCAAATATCACATAATACCAGCCAGCTGCAACACTGCGGTGATGAGATTTCAGGAACTTCATGATCTCTTAGACCCAGGATCTTTATTTTTACAGGGTTTAATACAGGCTGGGGGAAATATCAACGCCGTCTATCCGGGGCAATCGTAATAAATCATATTTCTGCTCCTCGCGGTCGCAGTTTCCTAAGAATGTGACCGTTTTCTGGAAAACAATCAATAAATACGGTAATCATAAGCAGATGCCAGGGAATGTGCTGAATCGAAGCTTTTCCATTTTTAATAGATAAAGGTCTAACAATAAAGACTGCTGCGTCGGTTCATTTCGGGATCAATACACGCTTTGTTCCCAGAGAGCTGAGAAAAGCCCATGGTAAATATTATTCAGCTGAAACAATGAATACAGTAGCTTCCAAAGTTCAGCAAGCACTCAGCAAAAGTTCACTTTTTCCCATAAATAATAATAATAACAGTTACCCAGAGAGCTATAGAATGCGGTAGGTGAACATGAACAACTGACGCTAGTTGTTGTAGCTAAAGCGTTTTCCCTTTAATTGTACACTGCAGATATACATCTTATATCAGATATACAGTATATATATATATATATATATATATATATATACGCCAAAATAAATAGCAATGCTCTAAAATGTCAAATGAGCAACCAATAAAATAGTCAGGGTTCATTTACTAAGAATTTCGATTTGAAATGTTTTTTGTGATATACCAATCAGCAGACAAAATACTACAGTGACTGTTTTCTATAAAAACAATACAAATGTGCTTACAATAACTACTAAATGTACTCTTAGAAATGCTGCTGGTGGCATAGTTATGCAACAAATATATAAAATGCGCAAACTACTTTGCATGTTTACATCATAATTTAGCCAGGTGCCCGATTTAAGGGTCCTAACCGTCCATGGCCACAACATAAAATGGGACATCTTGTCAGTCACTTGGGTTTCTGAGTGATTAAATATCTGGTAGCCCCATCCATTGTGAAATATCATTGGTCCAAATTTGAATGGACAGACAAATTGCTTCTCACAAAAATCAATTCCACACACACTCTTAGAAATAAAGGTTTCATATGGGGTTTTTTTTCTAGTGATGCAATAAATAATTTTTGGTTCCCCAAAGAAATGTGAACCTTTTTCCACTATAAAAGACCTTTTGTGGAATGGTGGCATTTTAAGGGGTTCTTTACTGGCATTGATGGTTCCATGAAGAACCTTTAGCATCCATTGAAACTTTCAAATGCACAAAAAGTTCTTTATAGTGAAAAAAGGCTCTTCAGATATTTAAAATGTTCTTCACACTTTAAAAAAAATGGTTCTATTAAAAACTGTTCACTGAAAGGTTCTTTGGGGAACAAATAATAGTTTTTCTATTGCACCACAGTGAAAAACCCCTTTCGGAACCTTTATTTTTAAGAGTGCAGTGGTAAGAAAAAGCAAACTCACCCCTCTTGTGGCAGGCCTTCAGATGATGTCCAGGGGGTTTGAAGTGCACTCCGGAGAGTTTCGCTCCAGTGCTACCTAGATGAGACCTGCCCAGCGGGCTTCCGTTCTGTTCCAGGCGGGCCATTTTGGCCGGAGGGGCCTTGGTGTCATTCAGGTTGTTGACCATCTCACAGTTCTCCTTCCCCTGGCATGTTTCGCTGAGATGCTCCATGGTTCTCAGCACCACTGCTCACTGTCACCTGAAGGGAAAAATAATAAGAAGAGCAGTGGCGTCAAGACGACTGGATGATCAAACGCCATAAAATAAACATCATAAACTTTTTCCCCCCAATTATAAAGATTACTGAACCTAAAAAACAATGAGATTGTCTCTTCCATGTAGACTGAAATGTCAAATCAAGCCAAATGTTACATGGAATTTACAATGTTTCATGCAATGATTACATTCCCATTCCTAAGTGCATGTATTATGTATGTCTAACCCACTGCAGAATCCCATGTGGAGAGCAAACAAGCTAGTTTTTGTACAGTCGCATTAATGTGCAGAGGAGTCCACTTCAGTGATCAGCACACCGTACAATGAACCATTCCTTACAAGAGAGACAGGCTGTGAAATATTTAGTGGATCAGATCTATTGGTATCAAACTGAAAGACCCTGAATTCCTGATTGAAGTTGAGACACGCATGTAAAACACAGTGAGAATATTTTTGGTTGCAACTGTTTGTATTTAATGACACCCAAAAAAAGTTTCCCTAAAATGCCAAAACAAAAGAAAGTCCTCGGATTATCTAATATTACCGGAAAAAAGGGACGTGCACCTTGTCTCAACATTGCATTTGCAGTGATAAAGGAACATTGCACCAGACACCATGACAGACGGGGTTAGATTTCATCAAACAGGCCAAACAAGACATCAGACATGCAATGAATTCCACAGCACTGAACACCAGATGAACTTCATTTAAAACCCAATAAAACAGGTACACTCTAAAAGATGCTGGGTTGTTTCAACCCAATGTTGGGTCAAATATGGACTAACCCAACTGTTGGGTTAAATTTTGGTTACATTTTTAAATTAAAAATGAGTAAGTGTTATCTTAAAAACATTTATTTCTACTTCTCCAGACCCTTAAAATTCATTGCTGTAACGTAAAGCAGGTTGATTCAGGCATATAACACATATATAACTAGATAATGTACAGGTTACATTACATTTTAGGTGCATATCATAAAAATCAATGATTAAAAATTTCTAGTGTGCATACAGAAATATATTCTTTCTTTTTTTTAGATTTAAAAAAATAAAAGAGAACATTTACAAATAAAATAAATCATTCAATAAAACACAAAGAAATAAGAAAAATAACAAGCCTGAACTCACCACTTTAAGAAGAACATATAAAGGAGCTGTGGATGAACAGCGACTTCAAGTTTTGTCAGGAGGAGCTCAAACTTCACTCGAAAATCAGTTTTATGTCAGCCATTCTATTCTGAAACAGAAAACTTCCAGATCGTCCACGCCAAAACCTAATGTCAAACGCTAAGCCATGAATTACGGCGCATAATACACGTAGAACCAATATAGACGAAGCGCAAAGTACTTTAAAATGTGATGAGAGCTAAAGACCGTAGTCGCATGCAATCAAGCCGAAATGCAACGATCTCCGGTGAGTCTAGAGTTCAATAGAGTTTACGAGCACATCCACCGTCCGTTCTGTGCGCAGAATAACGCTTAAAAATAAAAGTAACCGCCAGCGTTCCCTACACATCCCATTGAGCTTCAACAATACGCGCCTATAGGACCAGAAGCGCTCGTGAATCGCCTCTCATCTGGCCAAACAACAGCACGAAGCCCAGCGACCTGCCGTCTCATCTCGAGCCGATCTGCGGATCCGAAGCAGCTTTAAAAGTGCGCGATACACTTTCGAACGTCGAATGAAACATCAAAGCATCCGAACATTCCTGACGCACGTCAGCGCTACATTGGATCTTCCGCTTGTTACATTTGTAACATTCGCGCTCGGTCCTTTTCTTTCTGTTTCCCTTCTGCCTCTCTCTCTCTCTCTCTCTCTCTCTCTCTCTCTGTCCCCATTAAATTATGAGTTGCATCGGCTCATCCCTCCCTCTCCGCGCTGCCTGCCGCTTCTCCTCATCTCTAAATCTCGTAAACGACGCGATTGAAGACGGATTTCTGGTCCTCCCGCGTCTGTCGCTGTCCTGGAGGAGGATGGACGCGAGAATAAAGTAAAAGTGCCGGAGAACGAGGATGATGATGATGATGATGATGGTGGATTTCCGCCTGCACGCGCGCAGGAATTTTTAATCAGCTTGATTAGAGTGAGGCGGTTCTGCATTTATTACTGAATCGACACACACATCCTGTACACACACATACAGGATGCACATGCACCGAGCAGCACAATAAAATCATTTTGCTTTTTTTTTTTTTTGTCACAAAATAAACCATCTTTATTTGTGAGCGTGTGCATTTTGATCCCTATGGTGTGTGTTGAGATGTTAGTGATGAGTTGATCAGCAGAACCGGGGGATATGGCAAGCAAACGCGAATGATCGTATGATCGAGTATGATATTAT
>NW_015540875.1:1327002-1338955 GCF_001515605.1 Sinocyclocheilus anshuiensis | reverse complement strand
TATCGAGTATGATATTATAGCGGGTTTTTTTTTTTTTTTTAAGTTGCAAAAGAGCCTCAAGAGTACAATATTTCTTATAGAAAAAGGACACGCCATCTGTCAGTGATGCTGGTGCATGACACACACACATATGTGCAGGTGACAGCAAACGAGCAACCCTGAACACACACACACACACACACACACACACACACACATACACATAGATAGATCTAATTTATGCAAATATGATAGAAGAATATATTAATGCACACTAGTTAAAAAAAATGTTTACAGAGTGATTATATATGAGAAAATGCAGTAAAAATAAAAACATGCATTTTATAAAATAGTATCAATAAAACAAAGACTTTTGAGGCATTTGATGAATGAATTATTAAACTAAAACTCTTAATTATTTTGACATCAACACAGGAATTAAATCATTCCCAGCCTTATTTGATTTTAAAAAGATGCCCACTGCAATAAAAGAAAATAATTATTACAGAGGCATTATATGTTATCTACACTGGAATGTATATTATCATAAATAAAAACACAATGACATATACAGACAACAGGCATGAAGAAATATGTGCAAGGGTCAAATTTAATCACTCATGGTTTGGAAGTAACACCACATCCTGGCTGGTTAAAATGACTTTCAAAGATCTGTATTTACTAACATAATGTGTTTATGATTTCAACATTATATTGAATATATAAATAATAAGTATAGCAGTAATAAATTAATACATACATACACACACACACACACACACACACACACATACATACACATATATACACACATATATATATATATATATATATATATATATATATATATACACACAAAAGTCTAAGAACCTGGATGCTTTGTTTCTGCTACTGTATGTTATTATAATGCCAAGTGAGAGTGAAATATATTGTTTATTTATTCTAAAAAAGAAGATGAGTTTTAAAGGTAACTAAGCACATGCACATGTCAGAATCAACAATTATAATGACTAATGGGCCCAATAATTAATTATAGTGAAGACAGTAAAATGTGTTTTTAAAACCAGGAGTGTGTAACATGTGTAGACATGAAACTGAAGGTGATAAAGCTATATGAAATCAGCAGAGGTGCTGAACTAGAACACTAAGTATCACTGCTGTTAAAAACAGGAAATGTAAGAAAAAAAAGCGATGACCAAAAAAGGTGGATGCATTATAAGGGGTCGCGAAATACGTTCATCGATTCAACACGGGTAAATGATCGGGGTTTTTTTTAATGTCACATATGAATGCAACATATGTGATATGGCATTCGCACGACGCTAAACACGTTTCCGGCGTTGATGTGAATTTGCACTGAGCTTGTTTTTGCTGTCTTGAGATGTTAGTCCATGTGCAACACATTAGGTGGCGCAGCAGCTACAGCGATGCTCTAGATTAGGCCAAAACTAATATAGCTAACTTTATATAAAAAACAATGGCTCTTTTACACAAGACCCATTCAGTATTTCAGTGCAAAATGTACAAATATGTAGCTAAAACTATTTCAATCAGATCTGACCCTTCAAATTGTCACTCATAGTAAATAATATGACATAGCACAGTTTTATCTGGTGCATTTCTGCTCCCAAAATCCATCATTGGCTCTAAATGTCAATTTCAAAATCACAAACGGATTGTGTAGTTGCATCGGTCCACTCTTATTTCCACAGTAAAATGGAAACGCGGGCCAGTAGCAGTGGTAAGCGGAGCGTGGCCGCCATGTTGACGTGCTGTGGCTGCAGCCCCCTCTGCACTCGTACTAGAGCATCACACAATTTCTGCCGGCCTTGCCAGGAGGGTCCTGATGCTGCCAACAGGTGCAGACACTGCCAAGAGCCCTGGCACACACACACACACACATACGCACCGCCCAACAACACCAACTCTGACATACAGAAGGGCATGCAGATTCACAGAGCAGAAATGATTCGATCAACTGTGGTTATAATTCAGCTCTCGCCCATTTAAAGAAGGGTAAACACAATTGAAGAGTTGAAAATGCCAATATTTGTAGCACGCTCAGAGCAAACAATAATGAATACTAATATGCTAGTGCTTTAAAAAAAATAAATAATAAAAAAACAAATACACAAACGTACAATGCACAAACAAAAGCAATGCACAAACAAACACTGTAAATATGTACTGTACTGCCTCATCTGACACTTTTATTGGTGAAACATTGGTGACACTTTTATTTAGCCATACTAATATAAATAAAATATATTATCTAAGAATTTTTGGGAATCCAAATTTGAGAGACAAGCTTAATTTGATGTCAGTTTATACTGATGTCAGATGAAATATTTGGTCATATTTAAATCACAGGCTTCTTTTTTGGGAAAAAAAGAAAGAAAGAAAAAGAAGCAGTTAACAAAATCCAATTTTAATTTTGACTACATTAGATTTTTTTTCATTAATTAAAAAAAAACTGCAAAAAATGTAAAAAACAAAAAATGTATTGCAAAAACTCAAATGTAACCCTTTATTTTTATTTCATTTACATTTGTATTGTTTATTTTGCCTTTTTCCATGAACATACTGTTTATCCTAGAATATCTGATCATTTGATGTCAATTTATATTGACATTAAAAATTTGGTCATATTTAAATCAAATAACTTGCATTAACAAAATGTTTTGAATTTTGACTACATTTGAATTTTTTTAAATTAATTCATAATTCTAAAAAAAATTTAAAAATACAAAAGTGAATTAAAAAAAATATTGAATAATTTCTTCAACACTTCTAATACTTACAACAAAGAGGATTTTAACACATTTTGTTTCTATTTTACAGCATCCTAGGATGTTGCATTGCTTATTTAGCCTTTTTTCAAGATCATCCGGTTTCCCCCGGAATAGTGGCACAATATGTGTAAGTGTACATCCAAAGTTAAAAATCCCTATGACAACAAGACAGTACGGTCTTCCTCTTTTTAGCTGCACTGGAGGCAGTTTATCACTCGGCACATTTCACCAGCACTATTCTGACTGCTCGCACGCGTAGGTGTTGTTTAGTCTATGTGCTTGCCACTTCCGCAATGTTAAATGTGCATTAACAAGATTATTTGAGGTAGTGTTATAAATCAGAGCCAAGAGCATCTCGGCAGTTTGATAACACAAACAGCATGGGGTAGAGTCATCAGTGCCCACCACATACCGAACAGAGACACTGAATCAATGCGGAGGCAAATGGGCAGTATACAAATCTCCATTAGATGCATTCAAAACAAACATTTCCTGGAAACACGAAAACGTGGAACTCATTACAGTCTCTAAATATTGGTGGCTGGCACATTTTTAGACAGAATAGAGGAGCTGTGTTACTCAAGCACATTAATACAGTAGTTTGCAGTTGACTGTGCACGACTCTCATGACTTCTAAGTGTATTAAATAATAAAAATAATCTGCAGTAATAGACTTATGTGCGTGAGGGGAGTCTAACTCCATCACTTTATATGTGCAGGCTAATTATTTAATGCATGCAGTGGCATAAAGCGATGCAACACAGTGAACAGTCATTTCTGTCTAGTGCACACTGTGTTGTTGAACCTCTAGTGTGCACTGTAAAAGTCCCCCTGTGGCTTGCTCGCATCTGAACACCTGGCAAATAAAGTGTGCGAGGCTTTTAAATCAGTGAAAGCCTGCGAGAGCTGAAGTCCGGCTGCACACAAGCGAACGACAACAAAAAGATCCTGCTCTTTGAATCCCCCTCAGGAATCCGTATTAATTATTTAAAAACAATTACTCCCTCCGAGTGTGCGAGAGAGGCTCTTTATCGGCTCATCGCTTGTTTATGCCCCGCTTTTATCGAATTATAAAACAAATCTGTCATCTAACGATCAAGCGAGATCAGTTTCAAGGCCCGGGAAATTACTTTTCTGTCACTGCAGTGGGGCAGTATCACATGATCAAATAATTAGCCCTCTAATTTCTGCCTCGTGGATTGCGACGTATCAACAATTAATAGCGTTAAAGCGACAGGGAGAGAAAACCGCTGTGAAGCTCTTTTTGTCCAAGCTTTGCTGAGATGCAACGCGTGGGCCCACGCAGATACTGCGCCCGCAGAAGTTTTAGCAGAATTGCAACGCCCGTCATTCACAAAGTTTTACGCGTCTCCACATTTTAGCTCGTTTTATTATGCTTTCAGCTTTCAAAATGAGTGCAATACTCTCACTTGCAACATTTAACACACAATCCTAAAGATATTCCCGGAAAAAAAATTAATGCAGGAAATGCAATCAAGTCTGATAATAAGCGAGTATGCTTGTCTTTTTCCTGCAGTAAAGCATGCACTGAAAGATGCACTCTTGAAAATAAACCTTTCAATTGCACAAAAACACCTTTTTGGAATCTTTATTTTGAAAAATGCATGGCACCGACTCTAAGCTCATCGGGTTCAAATCTTATAGGGAACACGTACATGCATATGCACTGAGAAAGTTTACCTTTTAAGTTATGCATAAAAGCATATGGCGAGTATATAAATGCAAACTTGAACCGTCCTGTGAGCAGCATGCATCAGAGGCCTGGTGACAATAGGAAGGATTTGCAGTTTTATCAATATACTTCTTCCTTCTCTTTCAGTGTTTCTCTATATGTGTGCGTGTGTGTGCAACAAATGAAAGCCCTTGCTTCTTTTCAGTTGACTACACTGCAAAGGCAAAGATTTGTATGGCGTTAATCTGCGTCCCTCCAAATCTCTATAAGTGCATGTGTGTGTGTATGCACTGTAAAAGAGAGTATCTTCTTTAATTGTTTGTTGCGAGTACGTGGCTAGGTATTAAAACCCTGATCTTTTGCAGTATGTGCATTCCTCTGATACATACTGCTTTCTTTGTGTCGCCTTACCAGAACAAAGGATTCGAGAAAACCTACACAGATCGGATAACGACAAGCATAGAAATAGCAGACAATAATGTGAGATCAAAACATATGGAGTGTCTAAATTTAGGTTATGCAAAATTTAAAAAGGTTTAAGGTGGAACTGAGTGCGTATTTCAAATTGTATTAGTGATGGTGCCGCGAAGAATGATTATATTGCTCTTCTGATTTTACACAAATGTCATTTAGCCTAAGCATGACCAAATAGACATGACGCACTTTTGACGCTTTGTCCTCTGAAAAGATCCGGCGCCGATTCTCAAAACCAGATAAAAGCAGGCAAACATGTAATATTATATAAAAAAAATGAGAGAGAGATAGCGCTTGAGGAATCAAACGCGAGACGAGATGCGGATTTTAGCACGAGCGTCAAATCGCTGCTGATATATGCAAATCATCTCGGGAAAGAGTTGGAAAACGTTGCTAAATTATTCTCGAGTTGCATGTGATCGTCTGCCGTTTTACATGCTTGACTCAGAGCCCAAGTATGCACAAACAATCCTTCATTTTCCTTTCTTCTTTTTTTTCCCAAACTGGTTTGAGCTTGTCATCAAAAGTCTCTGATTCATTGTAACCTTTCCTAACTATTAGAAATCATAACAGCTCTTTCCAAACAGGGTGGAATCTCCAAGCAGCCACATATTAAAAAACGAGACAGACCTCTTATTTGCTGGCGACAGTCTAATAAATGCATACTCTGGCAGCTAAACAGGTATTTACCGTGCTCTAACCACAAGTATAATTCTTCTCTTTGCTGAGCTGTTATTTCAGCCTAGCGTTCATTACCGCCGTGGTAAAGACGATTAATGGGTTTTACCCCAGAAATCACTCTTGACTTCGCTTTACATGAATCAGACACAGACCAACCAAGAAGTTCTTCATCTGGGAGGCGAGGAATTTTAGGTTGCAGCTCGATTGCTGTCACTTACAACAGGACAAATCATGCGAGACGGAGTGGAAATAATTCATCAAGGACGAGTTGCCTTGCTTATACTCTCAGGTGCACGCTGAATATAACCAATGCACCGCGCCGGATAATTGGTCTCAAAGGGTCGGGAGGGCGACCAGGGGTGCGCGTTTCTCCCTGACAAAGATGCAACTTCATGTCTCGAAGTTAAGAGGCAAGAAGTTGCGTTATTAGGGGTTTAGAGAGCAGTTTGACCTTTCTGACCCCCAGATTGAAGGCCACTTGCAGTACAAGGAGCTGAACAATATCACCTTCTCTCTCAGAAGCTACTCTGACTTCCTGTTGTTATTTGCTGCTCGAGGATGTGCTATGCATTTAGGGCCTAACTGACAGCATTGATCATAGCAGACGTGTGAGTTTTAACACACGTCTGTATGCCGTAGCGTCTTCGTTATTCACGGTCCGTCCGAGCGTGCCAAACTATGCCACTGAGCTGAGATTTGGGACAGCGATATCGGCGCAGATGATGAATCAGGCTCGCTTATCATATCAGGGTGAGTATCTGAACAACAACAACCAGCCGTGGAAATGGGGTTAGGTGATGCCAATTAAAAAAATGGTTAACAACTTTCAAGTCGAGATCAAGGGGACCCACGCGGTTTCACATCAGCAGACTGTACATTAACGTGACACGGTGGAGAAGATGTCAGAATGAAACAAGTGAAGAAAACCTGCATAATAGCAGCAACTTTGATGTCAAACAGCACTTACAAGAAGCAAACCTGACGCTGGCAGGAAAAGCTCACAAGCTCTGTTCTGAGAAACACTGACCAGATCAACCACACTAATTCTACCCCAGATAACTAGTAATCTCAAGAAGAATAACCTCGTTTTTACCACATTTACCTGTGATTGAGGAATCAGATATAATGTGCACTGCAAATGAGATTGCAAAAAGTGTGTCAGTCACACAGAAATCATATTCCAGGCGTGCACTTATTACTGTCCTCGACTGAATTCCATATGATCAATATTATCACCAATTAATTCATTACATGCACGTCATTTTGCACTGCAACGGTCTCATTTTCACAAATATCATTTGTGGACAGCACCTTGCCCACGAGTCATGAACATCATGCACTTCCTACAACTGCTCTCTGCTCTTCATCAGCATACCAAAGTGAAACATAATAATAGTAATGTACGGTCGCTACCCATAACCATAACAGTACTGTACATAAATTTAAATGCAACATTTAATGAACCACTTTGTAATATAATTGATTCTATCACACCCAATATAATTGCCAATTGAGAGCGGTAGATATGAATTAAAAGCACAGAGTATTTTTTATTTTATTTGTTCAGAGTGCCTAAATGCGAGCATTTCAGGTCAAAAATGTGGAAATGTATTCATCTCAGTATTTTTAGTGCTGAGCTGCTGAACACACACTGATTATTAGTACTTTCCCTAAAGCAAACGTACTGACAGTCTGATATTTTAAGAAATTTAAATGAGTGCAAAAAGAATAGATATTCTGACTAACGTGCATTCGACAACCCCTTAATATGATTATTTCTGCATTATTTACATTCATTTCCCTAAATATTATTCTTCACAAATGTGTGTCTGCATCTCAACTCCCTAAAGTCAGATCTGTCACCTTTTTTCTTTGCACGTAAATGCTTATAAACCTTTCTCACATTTACAAGCTCAAATGTCACACTTAGTTGCACGGGGTCCTGACCACTACATCCTCCTATTAAAACCGAGACGTAAAGTTTTACATCACACCAGAAAAAGAAAACAGTGTGATGTGATTCTCTGCAGGCTGACAGTCAGTTTTATTTAGAATCATTTAGTCATATTAGTCATTTCATCTTATTTAGGAGCATATCTGCCTCTTGACTCCATAAAATTTGATTTTTTTTTTCTACCTATTTAGATCTTGTGCACATATGTGCACAAGTGTACATGCAATAGGTTTGTGCTTTTATATTCTGAACATGTATGGTTATAAATAATCACATTGTCAAGTCACTATCTAATATGAACTTTTGCCACTTTTAAAAAAAAAATCTACATTTAGAGATTTACAATCATTATGCAGTGCATAAAATAACTGGATATATAAAAGATGAATATAAGAAAACCAGTAGCACCTGAACGTATGCACGAATGATCCCCCCCCCCCTCCTCTCCCCCCTCGTTGTCAATTGTGTATCTATTGACAAGACAGGACAGCAAACAGATCTGACTGGTCGTTAAATATACAGCAGCTTTGCGTTCGGAGCAGACTCTCAGAGACATCCGAGAAAGAAAAGAAATACGACAATACCTTAGAGAAGTTAGCAATCTCCGAGAAAGCGCTCGTTTTCCATCCAAAAGTTGAGAAGGCTCGTTTAACTTCGTCCCCACGTTGAGAGATCCAAAGCCTGCCCGCGTCCGCAGCTCTGCTCGCTGATGGAGATGGAGATGTCCCTGCGCGTACCGCTGAAGTTGGGAGCGCACGGACTGCTCGCAACGTGGGCTGCGATGCGGGATAGAAGCGCAAGAGAAGGGGGAGGGTTCGAGCTCGATGAGAGGGGTGTCAGGTAAACGAACCGCCCCTCCCCGTCGACATAAGACGATCTGCCAGCTGTGGCGCACCGCGTCTTCTTGCCCCACTTTGATTTTTGGAGCGGCGCGTCTCCATGCGCGCTCTCCAGGGACTCATCCACTTTCACACTCAGCCATTCTCATATTTACACACCACATGTTAAAAAATGTCAGGAAGGAGGACTGTATAAAATTATTTAAAACTTGCCATCCGCAGCCACGGTGTGTTTACACTTCTAGTCATTTGATTTCATGTGCGACTTCACACACACTCGCGGATCTTAAGCTTGTTTATAGATCAATAAGTTTTCAATTAGGCGCGTGTGAGATTAAAAACCAAATGAATATAGAGAGAACACAATATTGTGAAGAAGAAGTAAATGCGCATTTGAATGGCGCGCATGTTAATATATGTCATACCCTATATTATTTAATAATAGCCTGATGATCATATAATCATTTTTGCTACTTCAGTGTAGGTTAATTTCTAAAGTTTGCATAATAGAATTCTCTCTCATTTCTGTCCGAGTGCTGATTTAGGAGTTGTAGATTTTTGTCCGTTTTAATCATTCACTTTAGAGACACACTAAAGCGGCAATTTATGCTATAAAGTTGTAATTCGTAGCACAAAATTCAAGACGTTTTATAACCTACTCTTACAATTTTCTCTCATTAAAAAAATTATTTTAATATTTTATCCTGTTCTCAAGTTACTAACAGTGGCAGATATTGATTTAAAACAAGCACCTCGCGATAAAAACATAAAGATCTACCATATGGCTTTTTATTTTAATATTCAATGCGGAAAAAGAAACTATTCAAACTGTAGCTCTGCAGGAGTTTTGCACCAGATATGATGATGAGAATGAATCCTTTCAAATGTGAGTCATCCGACCCGAAGCTCACGTTATTAGAAAGCTTTTACACCATAGTTCATTTGACAATTTATTCGACATAAACATACATCAGATACCATCATCTCCGATGCAGATTTCCAGTAGAGCTTCAGCATTTCCTCCCTTTGATGAAGGGGAAATAAGTAACGCTGCACACTGTTTTGATTCTACGCAGTTTTGATTAAAAAAAACAAACAAACAATCAGATTAGACATTGTGATCTGAAAGAATTCGAATTTTTATACTCATCTGGACTGGGTGTGAAAATCCTCTCAGCCTGTTACTTTACATCCACACACAGAATAATGTCAGTATGCATATTCATTACTGTAATGCAAACATGCATTGTTATCATATAGAAATTACAAACATGATGCAACGTGAGGAAACCTTAAATGAATAGAGCAGACCAGAAAGTGTTGTAACATCATCATACATGACCACCAGCCTCCTGAAGTGACATAATCTGTGTTCAAATAATTTTAAGGTATAGCATATTTGATGTGTGGAGGTTAAATATCATTAATTTGATGTAGAAATCAGTGTGATTCTATTTGGCCCACAAAAGAAATACTAAATAGGCCTATATTTTATTACCACACATGTCTGCCATATTTCCACAGATTGCAATTTAAAACTACATTTTAAATGAATTCATACAAAAAATATGCATGCAAAGATTGATGCTTTAGTAACCAGTGGGGTCAGCTGTAACAACAGCACTCTTCGTGCTTGACACTAATTTACACGTTTTTAGGATGAGCTGTAGATTTCAAAGCAACTTTATTTTCTAGTAGACACATGTAGGAATATTATACCAAAGTCTGAGAGTGCAGCGCAAAAAAAAAAAAAAACACTGAGCAAAATGTGTTCCAACACTCTCCTTTCTCACCTACACAACCTTTCAGAAAGGACTTGGCAGGCATCACCTGTTGCTACAGTACAAGCTCAAGGGTGTCTGTCCAAATATGTTTGTGCATTTGTGTGTTTGTTGCGGTATCATTGTCGTATGAACGGAAAGGCGGCTGCTACAGTGTGCTATGTTTAACCTCACATCATGGAAACAAGCATCTGTAAATTTCCAAAAACAATCACACCTCGGACTTGATAACTAGGCCAAAATTTACATAATTGCAGAGAAAATCTGTCAATGCTTTCTAAAACGTCATGCGACCACATATTTCTGTTTTTAAAAGTGGAAGTGAATTCATTTGAATTGAACTGATTCAGAGCTATTATTTGACATTAGCCAAATATTAATTCAAATAACTGCTGTTATCGTTACAGCCGTTTCTTGTCACCATCACATTGTAACTGCTTCTCAGAAAACTCGCCCCAAATAGTGGCTTCGGGACTCCACAAAAGCCAAGATGGTTTCATTTATCAGTGGCATTCATAATTTTCAGGTTCTCTGTATGAATCACTGTCACACATTAGTTTCAGGGGAGTAATCTCGAGCAGGAGAGATCGGGGGAAACTCCTCGAGTCTGAGAGAGTGATACAGTATGAAGAGCACAGAGAATATCTGACACTGCAGGACTGCCTTTGGATTCAACTCACCATCATCTGGATCTAGAACACAGGACGAGACTTTCATGCGCTGTTCCCCAGAGTGACCACAAGAGGGCTTCATGCGTCCTGGAGAGAAACATTGATCAGCTTTGATTTACACACATTAATGCAAATCATAAAACAAGCCTTTTAAAACAGACAGTTCTGGGCAGTGCTTGGATAATGCAGTATTGAAGCCGTGCTAAAGTTCACAGTATAGTAGCAGCTACGATATGAAACATCATCAACATTGTGTACATCACTGACTGCACAGCATCTATAAAGACCTATTAACCCAGAAAATTAAGTGTGTGCGCGTGCGTATATAAATATTCAAGAAATAAAAAATACAATTGTATATATATATATATATTACTACAAAATACACCTTTTTTTTTTATTTTATTAAAAGAGAAAGAACGCATACACACAAACACATACATATATATATGCATACGTACATATATGTATGTATGTATGTATATACTCTTTCTGCAAGTTATATAGTTGATATATCACTTAACCAATTAATTAAAATTTTTTTATTATTTAGGATAACCACTAGTGTGTGTTATATATATATATATATATATTAGGGGTGCAACGGTTCAACTTACTCACGGTTCGGTTTGTATCATGGTTTTAGAGTCATGGTTTCGGTACGGTTTGGTATGTGCTATGTTTAGGGGAAAAACTATATTGTCAAATCAAAATAAAGAAAATAGGAACAAATAATCTAACTACAAGCAACAGCACAAATAAATAAACAGTGAAAAAAGATACAAATAAAATAAACAGTGCTTTTCAGTTTTTTTATGTAGGTCTAACATAGTTTTTAGGTACACAAATTGAATAAATAAAATGTAAAATAACATTGAATATTTGACTGTATAAATTAAAGATGAATCCTTATTAAAGTTACAAAAGTTATTCAATCAAGAGCAGTGAGAGATTTCCGTGTTGAGGCTGTTTGATTAACATTAAGAAAGTGCTGTCACTTTAAGAGAACGCACTGATCCAGTGCACTGATACTGTACGTTCAGCCGACTATGTCTGCTAGGATACTCACCAAGACGGGCATTTTGACAT
>NW_015540875.1:1326665-1326959 GCF_001515605.1 Sinocyclocheilus anshuiensis | reverse complement strand
TCCGTGCTGGTCGCTGAGGAAATACATCAACTTTGCGCTGTGGCTTTCACCGTGGACGAAGCAGAGTCCAGCCCAGGGCCGTCACATGTGGTTGCCACAAGCCCGCCGGCCGCTCCGTTCTCAAGACCCCACCCCCTGCCTCTGCTCACTTAAGCCGGCCTCCGCTCACTCTAGGCCGCGGCTCACTCTAGGCCTCCAGCCTCCGCTCACTCAAGGCCGCGGTGTGTGACACTGTTTCGTTGTGAAAGCGAAACTACTTTGTTTGGCCTTCCAAAAATGGACACGACTAGAAAT
>NW_015540875.1:1325152-1326572 GCF_001515605.1 Sinocyclocheilus anshuiensis | reverse complement strand
AGTATGTGGAAAATAATGTGTTTTTTTAACCTTAAACCGCATAAACACATTTCATTACACCAAATACACAAAATTACAAAAATATCATCATATGACCCCTTTAACATTAAGAAAGTGCTGTCACTTTAAGAGAACGCACTGATCCAGTGCACTGATACTGTACGTTCAGCTGACTATGTCTGCTAGGATACTCACCAAGACGGGCATTTTGACAATTTTTGTGTGAATTTGTCCATTCAAACACAATACTTCACAGAGAGCTTAATATTTGTGCGTTCTGAGACGCAGGTTCACGCGCTCCGGATGAGCGACCACACAGATCTTCTCACTGCGCGCGCTAGTTCACGTCTTCTGGCTCTTTAATATTTAAACTGGCAAGGCTTAAATGAGTTTAGTTTAAACACAGATAGCAAGGTCTCACCTGCGCTATCAACACGTGATGACTGCATAAATGACAGTTATTCCAGCATAAAGCACTCGCATTGATTAAAGAGTAACTGGTTTGTCCACGCATTGTTTTGTTGTAATGTATTGGGAAGCCAGAATTTGTATCCATCAACAGAAACATGCATTAGCCGAACTCTAACAAACCATATTACAGATGCATTGTCCGATTTAATTTGAACCGCGGTCCTAGTGTATGCCGAACCGTGTGAGAACCATACGGTTCGATTTTTTACAGAGAGCCGTTGCACCCCTAATATATATATAACCTGTTTTGGTTATATTTACTATTAATTGCCCAGCTCCCCCTATTAATGATCTAGCACCCCCTCAGCACCTGCGTTCAAAATTCTCTGGCGCCGCCCCTGCTTTTGAGGACTGACCACAGGTTCTCAATGGGATTGAGATCTGGGGAGTTGCTGGCCACGGATCCAAAATGTCAATGTAATGATCTTCGAGCCACTTCTTTATCACGCTTGCTTTGTGACATGGTGCTCCATCATGCTGGAAAATTCACAGATCATCACCAAATTGCTCATGGATCGTTGGAAGAACTCGCTCTTGCAGATCGTTTTGATACCATTCTTTATTCCTTGCAGTGTTTTTGGGCAGAATTGTGAGAGAGCCCACTCCCTCGGTTGAAAGAGAGCTTCATCAGAGAAAGATATGATTAGTCAATTAATGTTAGCTGTTCATTTTGTGTCAGGATAAAAAAGCAGTGAAATTTGTTTTTTTTAAAAAGTTCATTTTTTGGCCAATGAAGCTTTTAGCAATTATTTAAAATGCGTCTGATCACTCTACACAATAATCTAGAAACAATGTGAATGAACACCACAACAGCTTAAGCAGCACACTTTGCAAAACACAAAATGTATGTCACTGCCAACATTTTTGGCTATGACTGTATATACAGGTGCATCTCAATAAATTAGAATGTCGTGGAAAAGTTCATTTATTTCAGTAATTCAACTCAAAT
>NW_015540875.1:1322359-1322589 GCF_001515605.1 Sinocyclocheilus anshuiensis | reverse complement strand
TATTATTATTATTATTATTATTATTATTATTATTATATAAAAGTTTATATAAATATATTTACACACACAAAATAATGCATATATACTGTGTGTATTTATTTATTTTTAAATTATTTTTTGAAATAATTGATAAATGAAAAAAGGAAAATTAAAAGAAATGTATAAATACTATATCTATCTATCTATCTATCTATCTATCTATCTATCTATCTATCTATGTGTGTGTGTGT
>NW_015540875.1:1295058-1322155 GCF_001515605.1 Sinocyclocheilus anshuiensis | reverse complement strand
GTACAGTACATAGGACGAATTAAAATTGATTAAGCATTAAGCATTTTTCAACTGATTGGTATCAGCTATCCTAAGCCCGTTGTCGTGCAGCAGGTGGCGGTATGCACATTGCAGCAGGTTTGCCAACCGCCATTAAAAGGAAAAGACGCTAAAATGTGTGTGCATGATGCGCCACAATCAATGAGGTCTGTTTTAGCGTGTCACACACACACATTTGAGCTTTCGTGTTTAGTGTATTTGATGCACACTTCTGTAATAAATCACTGGAAAGTCATTTATTTACAGTTTACTTCTATCTATCTATATCTATCTATCTATCTATGTGTGTGTGTGTGTGTGTGTGTGTGTGTGTGTGTGTGTGTAATTATTTCTTTAAAAGTATATAAAAAAGGGAAATAAAAACAGAATAATAATAATAAACAAATAATAATAAACAAACGTATAAATGTTATATATAAAGTATATATCATATTACATTTTTGTTTTTAATGAATAATTGCCAAATTCACTACTCAAAATCTGAAAATATACTTTTTCATCTTAGAACTGGTTGGTTTGATCTAGAACACAAAACTTTCCATTGAATGATTTTTTTAAAACGAACTATGGAGAAATATACTAGAATACACCAGGTAAATACCCAAATAGATTCACGTGGCTAAAGGCAAGGGGTTGAAAACAATAAGAAAGCTTTGTGACGTCAACCGAAATGGAAAGTAATTTCAGAGGGGGATCAAATCATTACGTTCTGATTAAACATTACAAAGCCAAACTTTTTTTTATGTGGAATAACATGCACCAGACACACTTATTAGGAAATTAATTGTGTTAATTTCGATGTCATGTTGACTTTAAAATAAAATATTTCACGCCGTCTGCCACGACTGCCATAACAGCTGAGAGCGCGTGTTGAAGAAGTCGCTAACAGTGCAGTATTAGCGGTGCTGGGGTACATGCGCGCACTGACAGTAGGTGTTAAAGCGGCGGCGTGGGTGTCTGACACAGGAAGTGAGTTTAATTGTGTTGACAGAGTCATATTTTTTCTGCCAGCCGAGTAAAAGGAAAACGCAAGATTGAAAAAGAACTCAGCAGTTTGTTCAGAAACAGAAATAAATCAAACTCAGAACACCACGGCAAACACAAGATCCCAACCCTTCCCTCTCACCCCGAACAACACCCTGAAATTAATGTTTACAACTCACAGCCAGCCTACAGAAGCAGCAAGACTGCAGTTGTTTTCATCCAGTGGGTACATTTTAATTACAGGCTATATTTACTATGCTAAAAAAATACGCTTAGGGCAAAATATCAGAGGTCTCGTCTAATTTTAGAAAGCTTTATTATTTTGTTGTTCTTGCTGAACAATTTACAGTTTTTAGAGTATGTGAATTGCACAGTTATCATCGTTATTTTAACTCTTGAAAATCCGTTACCTAATTTGGTGTTTGTGGTCATAAATGAGCGGAATTGCTTGTAAAATTGCTTGTAAATCTTTCGGAATGCTATATGTGACCCTGGACCAGTCACAAGGCTCAATTTTTCAAAATTTAGATTTATACATCATCTGAAAGCTGAATAAATGAGCTTTCCATTGATGTATGGTTTGTTGTATAGGACAATATTTGGCCGAGATACAACTATTTGAAAATCTGGAATCTGAGGGTGCAAAAAAATCTAAATATTGAGAAAATCGCCTTTAAAGTTGTCCAAATGAAGTTCTTAGCAATGCATATTACTAACCAAAAATTCAGTTCTAATATATCTACAGTAGGAAATTTACAAAATATCTTCATGGAACATGATATTTACTTAATATCCTAAAGAGTTTTTGGCATAATAGAAAAATCGCCAATTTTAACCCATACAATGCATTTTTGGCTATTGCTACAAATATACTTGTGCTATCTATGACTGGTTTTGTGATCCAGGGTCACATATTATCACCAAATCTTGGATTTAATCTTGTTTTCTTTAAATTAGCACAGAGTTTGTATTTCTTTTTTCATCTGATTGATCGTAGGGCTCATTGATTTGAGCTCATGCACCTCGGTTTTTGAGTGAAAAAGCGTTATTTGTGTATAATTTTGGCGCATGTGCTCAAATCAACGAGGTCTATGATTAATCAGTCCAAAAAGAAATACAAAACCTATGCTAATTGAAAGAAAACAAGTTGACAAGCCACTATTTGGTCCAAATATAGCATTAGAAATTTATAAGCATTTTTTTTTTGTAATACCACAGATGTAACAAGGAGGGGAAAATCCCCCAAAAAAGCACAAAAATGATCAAAATTGTTTTGGGAAGTTGTTCAACCCTGTGTGCGCAAATTCACTAAGTTTTAGTTCCAATTCAATAACATTAACTAGCATTTTCAGGAAAAAGAATATCCTCTCTGGGTCAAAATTACTGGAGCACAACATGAGGTTTAAGTTAAAGAAACTCACAAATTCTACTGTCATCAGGCTGAATTATTTGCATTTTGCACAGTTTTTTCTATTATAACAGACCTGTCACCCATTTTTGGGTCGCGACCTACAAGTTGACACCTGCTCCTTCTAACATAAATACAAAAACAAAAACTATATAACCATGCAAAATACATAGGCTTTTCAACTTCAAAAGACTCTATAGATCTGGCACAAATTAATTCATCACTTAGTATAAATTAGGTCAAATGGACAGGTTGTGTGACGTGACATTTAATCTGGGTCCTTGTGCTAAACCAGTGTTATCTAAAGCGCATGAAGTACGCAGCTGAATTACTCCATTCAGAAAACCATGGTGAGCCAGCAGCTGTTAGATCAGCAGAGTTCTGATCGTGGCTGGATTTCTGCTGTGGTTCAACACGCTTTCTACTCCCTAGACATGAAAGCAGAAGAGTTTCAGACGCTGATAGCCCGGTTCTCAGAGCTACCACCCATGTCAGGCCCTGGCAGGATGTTGATTTAAAGATCTCTTTAGATAAGAAAAGGTCTCTACAGAGTGAAACTGATGAACGAGCAAATTCAACAAAAAAACAGCATCTCTCGTACAGTGCATGATATAAACAAATAATGAAAAAAGGGCAAACTGTAACCATTCGCTAATTTATAAAAAAAAAATGAACAGCTGTCAATCAAAATTACATGATATGGCAATTCATTCATCAAATTAATCAATGCATGCCAAAAAAAACAACACACAAATTAAAATAATGTAAAGACATTATTTTGCTAGACAAAGACTTATAGTACATTTTAGCATTCGAGTGTGTCAGGTTTTTAGAGACAGACTCCATGTGCAATATTTTTAAGCTATTGCTCTATATACACTTGCAGACTGACATTTCTGGCCATTACATTACATGCTGCTCTGCGTTTAAGAGTTTAGCACAGTTTTTAATATTTATTTTATAACTTTTTGTACTTTTTTTTGCTGTATTAGCCTATTAGTATTTTAGTATTAAATATTAATTATTTAATTGTTATATATTTGATATATATATATATATATATATATATATATATATTATATGTGACATATACAGTATATGACATATATACTGTATATATATACAGTGGGTATATATATATATATATAAACATTTTTATTTATTTATTTATCATTTTGTTCACTTTTGAGGGTGAGGAGGCATGATTGTTACATTTTCATATTGTATATTTATATTTAATTTTATTATACATATATATTTTACATTTTATATTGTATTTATTTATTTTGTATTTTTTTGTAAATTTTTTGTATTAGCGTATGGGTCAGGTGACATGATTGCATGTGTCAATTTGTATTATTATTTTTAAAATTATATATGTGTGTGTGTATATGACACTGGAGCACAAAACCAGTTATATGGGTCAATTTTTCGAAATTTATATATTTATACATAATGTGAAAGCTGAATAAATAAGCTTGTTAGGACAGGACAATATTTGGCCGGGATACAACTATTTGAAAATCTGGAATCTGAGGGTGCAAAAAAATCTAAATATTGAGAAAATCACCTTTAAAGTTTTCCAAATGAAGTTCTTAGCAATGCATATCACTAATCAAAAATTAAGTTTGAATATATTTACGGTAGGAAATTTACTAAATATCTTCATGGAACATGATCTTTACTTAATATCCTAATGATTTTTGGCATAAAAGAAAAATCTTTTATTCAATAATTTTGACCCTTACAATGTATTTTTGGCTATTGCTACAAATATACCCGTGTGACTTAAGACTTTAAGGTTTTGTGCTCCAGGGTCACATACACACACACACACATATATATATATATATATATACACATACATATATAGTATATATACACACACACACACACACACATTTTTTAATTAATTGTGCTAGACTGACTGCCCTTTCTGATGTTACAAAAATTCCAAAATTCAGAGATTGCATGAAACAGCATGCCCTAAAAGTGCAAACGCTGCATGTGATTCTATCACTATAGTTAAGATAGATATCTTCAAATGTGGAAAAAAAAAGTGTGAAAGAAAAAGTGTGAGAAAAACTGTACAGTAAAATCTTCATCCCCTTCAGTTCACTACCAAATTACTGACATGCATTTGATGACGATGTTTGAGTCCCAGCAGGACACGCGAGCTGCAGAGAGTCCATTACTCCTGCTTAATTAAACCACACACACTTCTGAACTCACAGAAGCACAGCTCAGATAAAGAAGCCTGCATGAGAAGAGTTTGCACTGCCTGGCTGGACATTATTAGCCGACATATTAAAAAAACAAGCATAAGAATGTATCTCCATCAGGCTTGTTACAGTTAACAAAAACTACAACTAAAACCAAAAAAAAAAAAAAAAGAAATTGTTACTTGAAATAAGATCAACTTTAACTAAAATAAAATATTTAAAAAACCCTTAAACATACTTCATTATGGCAACATTTCTAATTTTAATTTAGTTTAACATAGTTTAATTTAGTGTCTATATAGACATTAAAAAACTAATAAAAATGACAAAAAAGTGTAAACTTAAGTAAAATTTTAATTAAAAAAAGAAAATATAAAAATATTAATACAATTCTTAACAAAAAATAAAATAACACTTATTGACATTGACTGAAATAAATGGATACTATAAAAATGATAAATTATCTATAAGTTTTAAGCTTAGCCTTGTGATATTCAGTGTTGAAATTCACACTAAAGAAAGTTTCCAATTTGTTCAGGGAGGGTTTTTCCTGCCACTTCTTCTTTTCTTGTGTTTTCTTCAGATTTATGACCCGTTTCAAGCATTGGGCTTAAGATAAATGTGACTTTATTACAGTAATTTGAAGAGACAAACCACACACTGATTCCTAAAATTCCACAGAGTTTGAAGTTGGGAGTTTGCGAACAAAGCAAGAGATTGCCTGCCATTAAAAGCACTCGACTGACAAGCAGCAACACATCACTTGACGAAAGCTTTTATGAGGGAAAACTCGCCGCCTTTGGAGAAGATCGGTGACTACGGTACATTTTACCTGTTGTTAATTTGCTGAGGAGTGAAGTTCATCTATTATACATAATTGCATGGGCTGGAAAACAGGATGTAACCATGGCAACATCTGTAGGCATCAAAGCACACCTGTGCTCCAGTCAATCATGAGCCTATCGGGCAGCGGCGCGGGACTTGTGCTGTGAGAGTCGGATTCATTACGTCCATCAAAAGCATTCCAGACCCGATTCTATTAACATTCATCTGAGAAAAGACAATTTATGGCATCTCTTTAATTCTTCTCCAGAAAATCCCCTATGTATTACATCAATAAGACTACAGTGGCAAAGATTAAAGCAGCGACGTGACGTTTAGCGCATACAATACATTATACAACTTGTATTTTGTTTCCCTTTTCTCTTTAATAAATGTGCAGTTGGGTGCTTGACAAATAATATGGCTTTTCAAGTTTTTAAATTTATTAGGGAAAGGTATATTTTTACATGCTGTTTTCTTTTAAAGAAACAGGTCAATTAAAAATAAAACGTCTGTCTTCATTTATTCGTTCCAAAACTGCAGTTATTTTTTTCTGTGAATCTCCATAAAACACAGTCTGTGTGCATTGAATTTATTTAATACACGAGTTTCACAATTTGAGTTGAATTACTGAAATAAATGAACTTTTCCATGACATTCTAATTTATTGAGTATATTACCTGTAGTGACCACAGCTGGCAAAAATATAAAAACGAGTCCAAAACTGTGTTTGTGCACTAGACTTTCAGGGAAAGCAAAGGTACAAAAGCTGTCAGTGGAGCAGTACCTTTTTCAAAAGGTAAACTTTTGTACCTTATTTTCCCCTAAAGGGTGCATTTTAGTAACTTAGAGTAACATATTAAAACCTACACTCTCAGAAAAAAAGGTACAAAAGCTGTCACTGGGACGGTACCTTTTCAAAAGATACTCCTTTGTACATAAAAGGTAGAGGTACATATTAGTGCCTAAAATGTATATATTCGTATCTAAAAGGTAGAAAGGTATACCTTTTGGAAAGATACCACCCCAGTGAGAGCTTTTGTGCCTTTTTTTTTTCTGAGAGTCTAAAGTGTTCATATTCGTACCTAAATGTTTACCTAAATTACTACATTTTAAATACCGTATTTTTCAAGTCTTATAAAACAACACTGCAGTTTTTGAGCCTGTCAAACATGGTCTCTATAAACTGCAATTTTGTGGGAGAAAAAAAAATGTACGAGGAAGAAAAATGTTCAATTATGTTCCAGATAAAAAAAATAAAATACATGGTTTTGGAATGAAATGGGGGTGAGCAAAAAAGTAAATAATGTCTGATTTTTTATTTTTTTTTCAGAATAAAAATATTCAATAGTCTCTTGAATAATATAAGTTCATAAAAACTGCATGAAATTGCATAAAAAACTGTTGGGGGTCTGTAAGTTTTTTGAAAGAAGTCTCTTCTGCTCATCAGGGCTGTGTTTGATTCATGCTTATTTGATTATTGAAATATTGTGAAATATTAATACAGTTTTCAATAACTGTTTTCTATTTAAATATATTAAAATATTATATTTTAGAATTTTCGGCATCATTACTCCAGTCTTCAGTGTCACATGATCCTTCAGAAGCCATTCTAATTCAAGAAACATTTATTTGTATTACCAATGTTGAAAACAGTTGCTGCTTCATACTGTATTTTTGTAGAAACTGTGATACATTTGTTTTTTCAGGACTCCTTTATGATTAGAAAGTTCAGAAGAACAGAATTTGTGAAATTGTAATCTTTTGTAAGATTGCAAATGTTTTGACTGTCAACTTTTAATCAATTTAATGCATCCTTGCAGAATAAAAAATAATAATTCTTTAAAAAAAAAAAAAAACTTTTTTTGAGTGGTAGTATATAAAAACGAGAGCAATGCAGATGAAAATGTTTCAGTCAGAATTTAACATATACAGCACAAAATAACTCGCCCGATATCAACCAATAGAAACAACTGAGCAGAGCGCTTGGTTTGATTACATGAGAATGAAATGAGTTTCAATTACGCTCTCTTGACAGAGACTTTCCACTTCTTATCTCCGACCAATTAATCCTCCGATATTCCATGTTGCTTTTGACAAGCGCTCTACATCATTCCATTGAAAGCAATGGGGGATCCCTCAACCAAAGAGAGCACTTCTCCCAAACCTCATTGCCCCCGGTGATAGTGACAGAAGTCAGTAATTGCCGCCGCCTCAGACGACTTCATTAAGACGGGGATTGTCTGTGCGGCTGATCTCAGAACAGCAGAAACACGATTACGCTGTAGCTGTGACATGTGGGGCCGGCGTCCTCTGTGTCTACAGGCGCTAGCGTTACTGGGACCGGGCAAATATCCACATCATCCGTCATCCCGCTGTCATTAGCGGGTAATGATTTGATTATTTTGCAGATGAATTGTGATATAAATCTCTTTCACAAGCACTTCCTGTGTAAATTAATCAAAACCGTTTGGGTAGAGCTGACAGAGAAAAGAAGGGAAATGATGTCTGAATTAAGAATTACAGTCTGTCGATCTGAACGTAGTACTTGTTAGTGCAGTTAAACGGGTCATATCATAAATGTATAATTCTTTTTTTCCCCCCTAAGGTCCACTTATAGTTTGAGCAAATTACTTTTATGCCATAAATGATAATTATTTATTTTTATGTCTATTTACTATTTTTTTTATTGTTTTTCGTACACCTTTAGGCTGAAAAAAAAAAGTTGTATTTTCAGTTAGAAATTGACATTTAACAAAAAATTAAATAAAATTATTAGAGTAACACAATAACTCAAAATGATTTTTCCAATAATCAACTCCAAATGTTTTCTTACAGTGTAGCAGCATTAAATATTCTTCAAAATATTTTATTTTCTGTCCTAAAGAAGAAAGTAAGTCATACAGGTTCAGAATGACGTGAGTGTGAGTAAATAATGACACAAAGTTCATTTCAGTGTGAACTATCCCTTTAAAGGAACACTCCACTATTTTTGAAAATAGGCTCATTTTCCAACTCCAAGGCTGAATGGATTCGAAAACGGTAAAACTCAACTGTTTAACTCTAGGGGAGTTGGAAAATGAGCCTATTTTCAAAAATAGTGGAGTGTTCCTTTAAGACCCCCATGTTAATGCCTTTCCAATATACAGCTCTGTCCTACACTTTTTCCAAAATAGTCAATATCACTATAAATTCCTCACCCTTCACTAACAGCCTTTTTGCAAGTCACATTATAAACAATTCATGCTGAAATGTGACACTCAAGCTGTTACAATCGGACTATAATTACACTCTCAGAAAAAAAAGGTACAAAAGCTGTCACTGGGATTGTACCTTTTTAAAAGGTACACTTTTGTACCTTATTTCCCCTAAAGGGTGCATATTAGTACCTTAACAGTACATAGACTATTAGTAAATGATACATATTAGTCCCCAGTGTTGGGCAAGTTACTTCCAAAATGTAATACATTATATATTACAATTCACTATAGAGAAAGTGAAAGTAAAAAAACTGACGGAGCTTTCTAACGCTGCATTAACGGCGCATATTCTCTGAGACAACAAGAGACAAAATTACTTCAATATAGGCTGATGATGGTATATAACGGTCTTAAATTATTCCCTTAATATTTCTCTTGTGGCCCATAGCCTATAGTGAAAAACATGAGAAGAAATGCATTTTGCGTTAAACAGGTTGTTTTTGAAAATCTGTGCACGAAATAAAGCTGCTCTTAATTTTCATCGATGACTGCAGTGTTAATAATTTTAATTATAGACCTGTTTAAAAAAAAATTTAAAAAAACATTCTCAATGAGGAGTAGCCTAAGCTAATAGCCTAAATTTTAATTATCCCCACAGCGCGCCATACGGTAATGCGCTATGAAAATATTGCGGCGCAATAATTTCATGTCATTTAATAATAAAAGTAACCTAATAATAATAATAGGCCTAATAATAAGAAGAATGTAACAGGCCTACATTACTTGGAAATGCTAAATCCTCTTAATATTGCCAATTTTTGATGCTTTGTTTTGACAATATCTCTGGCTATCGTCGACACATGATACGACGCATCTCAGCACCGGGAGGCCACTGTGTGGAAATAGTTGTATAAATTGTCGGCACTTTATCTATTGTAAAAAATGGTTCGAATTTACCATGTTTTCATGACAGTTGGCATTGAGAGTGACTGACACTTGATGGTCAGAAAAAATGACTAAATAGATATGTGTAAAAAAATAAAAATAAAATGTTAAAATTGTAAAAATCCCTACTTTCTCTCTTTTCTATGTGTGTTCATAAATTGTATTAATTTGTAAGTGTCATATTTGGCAGTTGGCATTAAAGTTATATCACTAATAACAGTGGCATATGAGAAGTTTATACCACAGAAAAAAAAATCTAAAATATGCCTTTTTTGAAGCTGCTCTATATAAAAAAACACAAGGTGGCTGAATTTGTATGCTGAAGCTTATAGGCGTTCATTATTTTCACTCAATTTAATTATCTTTTTAGCACCCCCTCTGAACTGTTAACGTTTGCAATGCTGTGTGTGCGTGAGGCGCCGGCGCAATCGAACAGCGGAAACAAACAAAAAAATATTCCGTCATCTTTGGTCATACAGATCATTCGAAACTGCAGTGTGCTATTAATCCATGTTGAGAGTTTGGTGTCGCACATATTGCTAAGCAATTTTTTCTCTGGTGCTATTTTGCGATGTTAGTAATATGTTGTTGTAACTTGCGTTACTGAGATTGTAACGAGTAATAATATTACCCAAATTTTATTAGTAATGAGTTATATTACTGCGTTACAGCAAAACGTAATATACTACTGTAATATTATTACTTTTGTAATGCGTTACTCCCAACACTGTTAGTCCCTATTGAAAGGATACCACCCCAGTGACAGCTTTTGGACCTTTTTTGCATGCGTATAGTTCTTATGATGAGTAACAGTAGCATATGCACCTTGTCTAAGCTGACAAGAAAGTTACGTTTCTATAAACAGTTTTTGTGATCAAAAACTATGCCCATCCAGAAGTGTTGACTTCTGAAAGCTGTTTTCATCATACAATGAATTTTGACCTCAAAAGATCAGTTTGATTTCTCATGATATGAGCACTTTAAGGCTTTTTAAACATGGCCAAACACATACTGTACAATCCAATGCGACCAGCAATGTCTTCAAATGCCAAAGCGAAAAGTAAAACTTGGCATTTTACCCACACCCTGCATGACTAATACCAACAAGTGACAACCAAGTCCGGGAGGATCATCTCAGCCGAGTGCAACCCATTTAATCTCAGCAGATACTCATTCAATACCTTTACAGCCACTAATGAATCTTTCTGGGAAAACGGCAAACAGGTTAAACTTTGCTTGTGTTACAGGCGTGAGACACTAAAACGTTGCTATGGTTGTCACTATGTAAACAATCACAAACAAAGTAGCAACTCCTATATTCCAAACACACACAAACGATAATTTAAGAGATTTAATGACACATTTAAATGCAGCTGTGGCTCTGAAACTTTGTAGTGCATTCACTACGGTTCAAGCTTTTAAAGAAATTAATACTTTTATTTACTAATGAATAGTTAAAGGGGTCATATGATGCGATTTCAAGTTTTCCTTTCTCTTTGGAAAATAATGTGATTTTTGAACCTTAAACCGCATAAACACATTGCATTACACCAAAAACACAACATAATGTTCTTTTTAGCAACATCATATGACCACTTTAATAGTTTTATTTACTAATACCTAATTTATTAAGCAAAGATGCATTAAACTGATAGAAAATTACAGTAGACAATTATAATCTTACAAAATATTTCCATTTCAAATAAATGCTATTCTTTTGAACTTTCAAAGAATCCTGAACATAAAATGCATCACGGTTTCCATAAAAATCATAAGAATTCTTCAACATTGATAATAATAAACTAAATGTTTCTTGAGCATATTAGCCTATTAGAATGATTTCTGAATGATTTCTGAAATGGTTTCTTTTACTATTTAAAATAACTGCTTTCTATTTGAATATATTTTAAAATGTACTTTATTCTGTGATCAAAGCTGAATTTTCAGCATCATTGCTCCAGTCTTCAGTGTCACGTGATCCTTCAGAAATCATTCTAATATGCTGATATGCTGCTCAAGAAACATTTTTCATAATTATTATTATTATTATTATTATCAATATTTAAAACAGTTAAATAATTTTTTTCAGGACTCTTTGATGAACAGAAAGATCCAAAAATCAGCATTTATCTGAAATAAAAAATTTTGTAACATTATACACTATACCATTCAAAAACATATATATATATATATATATATAGAAATTACTATATACTATATTTCTATATATAGAAATGAATGAATAAATTACATTTTAAAATATATTCAAATAGAAAACAAATATCTTAAATAGTAAACTATTTCAAAATTCGACAGTTTTTGCTGTACTTTGGATCAAATAAATGCAGGCTTGGTGAGCAGAAGAGAAAAGCTTACTGTTCAAAAACTTTTGACTGATAGTGTATATTCACATAGAAAATTGTGTATTTTAAATTGTAATAATATTTAACAATTTTACTGTACATTTGATCAAAGAAAAACAGCCTTGGTGAGCAGAAGAGACTAAAACATCTACTCAACTCCAAACTTCTGAATGCTAGCGCATAGAGGACAGAACTATGGGAGTGAAGGCAGTCGGTCCATGCACTCTCAAACACCTCCAGCCAACATGCTTCTTTTATCCCTTTCAGAATTCAGCACGATGCAAATGGCCTCTTGTGGAAGGCATATCATACCCATCCACCTCTCAGGGATCACTCCAGGGATGCCAGCGGCTCCGAATTGGCCGAGATTCCCGAAGGGACACGAGGGGGTTTAAGCCTCTGCAGTCCAGTAAACCCACAGGCCTGCAGCCCTGGGAAATGTGGCTAATTGTGAGAACCTTGGCTGCGGGTCTCCCTTCGCCTTAGGTTCGCCACAGCTCAAAAACAAGTCGAACGGTGCCCAAATATGGAGCAAGTGGGCCCAGAAATGTAGGGGGAGCGTGTCTTTGAGTTAATCTGGATTGGCGCCGATAAGAGGTGGCGTTCTTTCCTGCCACATATCGCCGTCTGACACCGTGCGAAGGCTTGGGTGGATGGCAGTGACGCACATTGGAGCACTGGAGGCGAAAGCGGCGCATGCCAACGCTGGACACTTCCATACCGGCATTCTTCAACAGCACGGATGGCATCTCGAAGCCCGACGTTTACTTGCTGAAGCATATCGGTTAAAACATAAAGTCTGGGCTTTAGAGATTAGGCTGGGGCTTGTGAATTTGGGAAACAGGTGAAAATGGCATGTAAACGTCATTGAGGTGAGATAAAACGTTGACAATCAAAATCAATATTCACTGTATGTAGTTTCAGAAATGCTCATGACCGCAATACCGTTGTGTCTTTTATAATTGGTAGGAAATACCCACATGAACGTGAAAGCAACCACAAAATCTTAAGGTCATACATTTCCTTCCACACCTTCATTCTTTTAAACAGTTAGTTTAAAATAACTACACTTTGTTTTGGATACTCAGAGTTTACCGAACACGTGAGCAAATCGCTCTTATAAAGAAAAATGAATGCATTTTGGTAAGCTCATTTAAATGCATAACGTAATGCAATCATTCAATTTCAGGAGATACCCATCGACAACTTTTAAACGAGACGGCGCGGTAAACATGCATTCACTGTGAACAAATAGGGTCACAGTTTTTGCTTTTTGAACAGCATGCTAATCGCTTTCCTTTCATTCTGTTTGTGAATTTTGTCACAAATAGAAGCACAAATCAACACAAAGCGGCTCCTGTGCTTGTTGTGGAAAGACCAGCGATGGTTTGCTTCAAGTAAGCCGTAGGAGTTTTGAAACGGAAAGTGCCACAACAAAGAGTGAAAACACGAGGTCCCATTCAATTCAATGAGTAACAGTGAGTAACTGCCAAAGTGTGGAATTCATTGTAGTGGTATGAAGATTCTAAATGACATTTAGAGTATTTCCCTAATTACAGTAAAAATGATTTCTGAATCTGTCATGAGTTTCATGCCGTGGGAATACTGTACAGAAACGATGTCTCATCTTAAACTATCTCTGAATGAATTTCTCTTGAAAGAATTACAATTTCTGCCACATTCTGCAAGTGCAACTCATTTAAACTTAATAAATAATCTTCATTCTGGGGTCTTGCGTGCACACACACACACACACACATACATATATATATATATATATATATATATATATATATATATACACACATACAGTACACATATATCTCACATATTTCTAGTATATAAACATTCACATATATTTAAAAATAATTAATAACTTTCATATATATAAAAAAGCATTGATAACGTGCTTCCTTTAATAAAAAAAAACACTGAGACAGAAAAAAAATTCTTCAACCCACTGCACTGACCTAAACAAGACACCCACATTTTTATTGTACAAGATGATTGACAGAAAGCTCATGACATATCTATTTATGAGCGAAAATAGGAGTGTCGGTTCAAATGCAAGAAGCTTGTGCCATTTTTTTTCAGCGTGAAATGAACATGTCAGTGTCTTGACCAAGAAGCACTGATTTATAATATAAGAATATTAAAGATAATGAAATCATCTCAGAGTACGTTCTCAGACACTGTCCTGTAACGTTAAAGAGTCTCTTAAGAAAATGTTCAGATCCTGTAGTTCAATAGCAAATATATATATGATATATAAGAAATGTTTACGTAACATCAGCTAACTGCAAATCATTTATGGCACATTACAACATAGTTCTCAATCACTTTGGTTCAACTTTCAAATTAAAGGAAAAGTTCAACCAGAAATTCACCCAGAAATCCATTCAAGATGTAGATGAGTTTGTTTCTTCATCAGATTTGGAGAAATGTAGCATTCCATCACTTGCTCACCAACGGATCCTCTGCAGTGAATGGGTGCCGTCAGAATGAGAGTCCAAACAGCTGATAAAAACATCACAATAATCCACACCACTCCAGTCCATCAGTTTATGTTTTAGTGAAAAGCTATGTGTTTGTAAGAAACAAATCCATCAAGACATTTTTAACATCAAACCATTGCTTCTAGGCTAAAATACGTGTCCTCTATCCATAATATTACTTTCTCCAGTGATAAAGCCGTCTTGTCTGAATCAGGAGAGAAATATGCAAAGATCAAACACTGTTTACAACCAAAAAGAGTCCTAAATATGTTAGCGATGTGAGAGGACAATAGGAGATGGTCTTTTTCACTGGAGGAAGTGTTATTATGGATTATGGACTCGTTTGGACGGTGTGAAGTTAAAACTCCTTAATGATGTTTCTTACAAACACGCAGTTTTTGGCTTCACAAGACATTAACTGATGGACTGGAGTGGTGTGGATTATTCTGATGTTTTTATCAACTCTCATTCTGACGGCACCCATTGACTGCAGAAGATCCATTGGTGTGCAAATGATGTAATGCTAAATTTCTCCAAATCTGATGAAGAAACAAACTAATCTGCAACTTGAATACATTTCCAGTTATTTTTCATTTTTAGGTGTTCTTTTTTGGGGAAGCAAACTTCATTACGGTGGCACTGGCCAATTTACTGACACAATACGTAGATTTTGAAGCATTTTGCAGACATGCAGTTGAGTTTTGATGTCCAATAAAATGTCCAGTTGTGACTGTTGCACTTCGAGTTTAGAGAAAAATGAGTCAAAGCGACTGAGAGAAACACTCAGATAAAACACTCAGTCGTGTTTGCCTGCAGAGGTGTCATGACTCCTGGTAAAGCATTCCTCATGGAATAATAGTTAACATACCAGATAATTGCATCCCTTTCTCTTAAAATTTTTGGGAGTCATGAAGTTTCAAATAAAGCGTAATGAGAAAATAACAAAGGCATCAAGAGACATAAGTAGACTAATAGAAAGTTTGATTGTGTTAGTCGAGCCATGTTTGAAAAAATAATTCCTACGTGAAATTAAACACTGTGTATAGTACCGCTAATTTGATTTCAATTAAAGAGTGAGCTATAAATGGTCTGTTCAGTGATCAAACGTTCACATGCAACAAAATGTAGAGTCCCAAACCATTACGACCCAAATAACGTCACTCCCAAGGGACAATACCAGTATCTGATCCTCGTAAGTGACAGCTGATGGCTTCAGAAAGATAATTAACTTTTCAATTAAAGGTGCATCTGACATTGCAATTGTATCTACTTGAACAACTAAGGAGCGACTGAAGGAGATGCAGATGTATTATTACTGCAAACAAACAACGTGCTTTCGAAACAGATGTCATGATTTCTTATGTTTTTGTGTGACAGAAACATCAAAGAGCAAAGGCGAAATACGTGCTAAAATAATAATTACAACAAAGTGTTTGCACAGAGTAAAATCTCTCAAAAGAGGATGAGCATAAAGCAGCATCTTAATTTTTCTTTTTTAAATTATGGAACCCTAAATACATGTATAAAAGCATGCAAATAAATACAAACAATCAAATAAATAAATAAATATAATATACAGACAAACAAATAAATAATAAAACATTAATTATTATAAAATCATTCATTAATGAAAAACATGCAAACAGACCTAGATTGAAAATAAATACATATATATATATTAAATACAACATGCAAACATAAATAAATATATATATATATATATATATATATAAAAAATGCAATGAAACAAACAGACATAAATCCAAAATAAATACATGAAACATGAACTCAAATACAATCAACAATATAAAACATACAAATACACAAAACATACATAAAATAAACAAATTAATACATAAATAAACATGCAAACAAATACAAACAATAAACTAAGTAAATAATACTTACAAAAAAAGAACAAATACAAAGTAAAACATGAAAGTAAATAGATAAATAATCCAAAAACTTGCATAACATCCAAATTAAATAAACACATCATGAAAACAAATACAAATTAATAAATAAAACATCCAAACAAATAAATACACAAAACATGCAAATAAATACATTTATTAATTAATAACATGCAAAAAAGACAAAAATCCAAAATAAATATAACAAACAAACAAATAAATATGCATGTATAGGTATATTGAATTTTGAAACATTACAAAAAATGTATATGATTCCGACTGCTGATGAAAAACTGACGCACTGACTGGGTTGGCAGTGTCACCTCAGCAAGACCTTTGTTATCTGTCCAAACACGCAATTGTGTTTGTGTAGAAGATATATTACCCACTGAATCTGATAGATTCAATTAGTGAGAGTCTATTAATTTTGTGCTAATATCACGGCACATCCTGCGTATTTTAATTGAGCCGGGTGCAGGATGGCTGCGGTTCAGAGAGGAGAGAAGTCCGTGTCTGCTCATTAGACTAGCCGAGATCTACACCTGGGGTTCAGCCAAACTCAAGTCCGAAGGCTGTGGAAACACGGGCCATAATTACAGACGGAGATGCTATAGAATCATTTATGGTAATGCAATCACAATGAATGTTTTAGTGATCCTGGGAAAAACAGAAGGGGGGGAAAAAACAACAACGTGTGAATGCAAAACCGTAAATTCTGCATTTCGAGACCAACGGGTCTCCGTGCGGTAGATTCCATCAAACAGAATCCGGCTGTCACGAGTGCCCAAAAATAACCTGATCTCATCTCCATCACAACAAGGTCTTAAATCAAATATCAGCTTCTGAGAAGCCAACCATCCATTTATAGTTGCTTTTACATATTGTCTGCAGCAAAAAGGCGCCGTATCTGTCTCTCGAAATGTGTCAGGAATTACAGCAATTTTTGCCTCCAATTCCAGAAACATGCATTAACCCCCTCCTTAAGAGGTGCCATCGTTCTTTTCTGGTGCAAGCTAAATATCGCAGCGAAACACGGCTGTTCGAGGCAGCAACCTGGCAGCCGGATGAGAATAACCCAGCACAGGAAGAAAGCATCCATGTTATCATGCGCACACATGTGGCCTGTGTAAAGATTAAGCCGTATTCATCCCCGGCTGTCTGCTCTTCTGCCTCAGTCCATCACAGATATGGCACAGATTCAGCCAGGAATGCAGGAGAGGTGCCACGGATTTCACACGCTCCCCAAATCGGTGGGACCCGAGACGTCGAGGTGTGGTGCGCCGGTATCGCCTCCCTCCCCCCCCGGCCCGGAAAACCATGTTTACGAGAACGCCGTCGACATTCACGCTCCTGATAATAATAATAACAATCCCAGGAATTCCCTAAACGTCAGCCGATTCTGGGAATACGCCGTTCTCTCGCTCAAATTCATTCTAAATCAACACTATCTTGATAATGTTAAGAACATGCTCGGATGTTTTCTAACCCTGGATAAGGAAGGGCCGCGCGGGTTCAGGGAAGAGGCTTATGCCGTCAGAGCCACGTTGGGACCCTCTCCGTGTTAAGCCCCTAATAATTCCTGCTGTTCGGTTCAAAAGGAGACACACAAAGACCAGACAAAGTGATGAATGCCATGTATATGGTGCTAGTCGGCCCATGTGGACAATGAACAAACCGTGCTCACAAAGGAGGCCTTGCCGGTGGGAGCGGCTATTAGGCTACGTCATTCTTTCAACCAAATTCAGTCCTAAAATCCAGATTAGGTGCAAAACTAGAGTATACATATAGTATAGAGTATACTGGGACATAACCACCACAGACCTCCATACAATAAAATAAAAAAATAAAATAAAATAATGAAAAATAAATTAATAGCATTAGGGTGCATGACTTATATTGGTATCTTGTTTGTATGAAAACTACTATAGTTTTTATTAATACTTTGAATCAGTTTTTTATATTTTATATTTTCATTTTAGTTCAAATTTTAGCAATTTTTTGTCTTTTTGTCATTTTCAGTGTTTTTAAAATATTCCTATACAGTTTTTATTCATTTTTATTTCCGTTATTTTTTCTACATCAAGTTAAACTAAATTCAAATGAGAAATGCTGCGTCTTATATTTATTTTATTTCCGTTAACATTTACTTAAGTAACGGAGACGTTGTTAATTTTAGCTTCAGTTTTAGTTTTCGTTATAATCCTGACATAAAAAAATCTGAAATGGCACGTTATTTTAAATGCATATGAAAGATCAATCAATTAATATCTTTTTCAGGGTCAGATTCTTACAATTTTCCATTTTGGGAGCCCCACATTTCTGGGAGCAAGACGTTTCTTTCAAGTTTTCAAAGACAAACGTATAAATAACAAAACAAAATCTACATATTCACCTGCTCTGCTTGTCATGTGATCATGTTTCACAGTTGTCTACTTTTTATTCATTTGCACCTAAGCTCATAAATGATAAAAATACCTTGCCACAGCATTGGGAAAAACATATCGTTACCAGAAGGCTTTGTCACCAGTTATAACGTGCGGTTTGAACAAATTAAGTTACAAACACAAACAACACAAAGTGTAGATTGCATAGCGAGCGAAACACAAAAAAAAACAACTACTTTTAAAGTGCAAAGTTTTCAACTGTTCTTAATCAAATAAGGGTATTTGCACCCTGTGAACGCACCGACTATTGTTTGCATGTGGGTTGCAGGTGTACAAGACATGTTGTTAGTAATCAAATTTGTGTACCCAGGCATAAGCAATGCACTAACCTCTCAGAGTTGTGAAAGTGAAGCGTTTGTGGGCGTTGTGCATTTTGTGGCGTGCATCCGTGAAGGGCTGCCGCTGCTGCAGTCTTCTGTGTCAGCAGCAGCATTTGATTTTTTAAAAACCACTGGTGCAGTATATTAACTATAATTTATATTTATCATCTCTTGTACCCCAGCTGACTTCAACAAACCGTTTAACACTTCAGTCTTGCATGTGGCCCCCTTAATAGCTATTATGCTTGAAGGAGCACTTTAAAGATTTAAAATCATTTCTTTGGGCAAACACTAATGAATTATGTCACCATAACTGCTATCCAAAAGGGCCAGCGAACCAGTGGTAATTACGGGCCGACAGGAAGTAATTTGTGTATGTGCGTCGTGTGTGCATGTGTCTCACATTTAATGCTCACACTGTGATTTATAAGAAAGCGCTACTTTCTTTGTTTAATTAGTGTTTCAAAGGACTTTTTTTTTTCTGGTGACAACTGCTGCACCATTTCTCTATATATACAGCCAATTTGAAAAGTACGCTTTATATTTCATATTACACAGAAATGCAATACCTACATACCTGTGCTGGTAGCATGATGTGTTTGTAAGCCAGGCTAGAGGTTAAAATCCTGCAAAATAAGATTGAGGAATTATTTTATTTTCATGTACGGATGCACAAACACTCAAATTAGAGCAAGCATTATTTGTCTTTGTATTCTATATAACTGATTTATTAATTTTTTTTTTATATAAAATCATTTAAAATGATATGTTTCTGTTGACAAATAAAATGGATATAATGTAGGGACAATATGAAAAAGAGCAGCTTGAACATTCTTCAAATCCTCTTCTGTGTTTCATTTAATGACATGATGATGAGTAAAAACTACATTTTACATTTTGGGTTACCTATTCCTTTAAAGTAGAGGTGAAGTTAATGAAAATATTAGTTCACAAATATGCATTATCATGGATATGCATTATGGAATATGCATCATCGTTTTGTAAGCTAAATGTATACAGGTCGTCAGGCTTATTATACAGTAGTAACCAAAACTGAAACTGCAGCTAAAATTATTTAAAAAAGTTGCTTGAAATAAAATAAATGTTAGCTGAAATAAAATAGAATATAACAAACTGAAATAAAAAAATAATAAAAACTATTTAGACAATTACTAAAACTTTAACAAAAATTCAACTGATGATGGAAACTATAAAAATAAGAAAACTGCAGCTCATGTTATGCTTTTATGTTTTGTGCAAAACCTGTATACTTTAACAGTTCATATCTGCATTGTTAAACCCCCTCAAATTCTCTTAAAAAATTTAATATTATCACAAAATCAATGTGTTAATCTGGACATTAAGACTTTAACGTGTTTGAGAAAACCACCAGGAAAACCCACTCAATGCAGAGAGGCTGCCTCTGCACTCCTAAACCATGTGAAGGTGGACTAAATTTAATTACAGCCTCTATAAAATCCATTTGGCAAATATTTCAAGGTACAGCACAAGCCCAGAAATTGCAAACAGGACTGGCAAGCGCAAACAGTGGCTGATGGTGAGTGACAGTAATCCATGAAGAGAAGAACCAACTTACTGCGTTTATTCCCAACCCCGTTTCCTATTCTGTGATGGATTTTTTTTCTTTTACTTATTTAAAAAAAAGAGAAAACACATCTGCTGAGCAAATATTTCAAATAATGTCTGTTTCATGTTTGTGTACTTCCATAGAAGCAAAAGCTGAGAAGCTGAGCCAGAAACACAACTGTCAGTCTTTATGATTCACTTATTCGGGTGTTAATTCAAACGAACGATCAAAAGAGGAGAAAGAGAAAAGAACGAGAAAGATTGTTTTACTCTCTAGAGTGCTTTTTGTTGTTAATTGCCATTTTAGCAGTTGCTTTTTCTCCAAAGTGTAACACGACACACAATTGAAATGTAGTTCTTTTGGGACATTTGGGCACTTTGTTATTGTTCAAATGTTTGATAGGCACAAAATTTAAAAGTGTTGCGCTTACAGAAATGCTTTTACTCATAACAAACACGTTACCCACCGATTCTACTAATGGGGCGCCACATTACACTTTGAGCCCCATCCACTTGCATTCATATGCATATGGCCACTAGAAAGGGAATGCAAGCATATGCACAGAAGTTTCGTCTTTTAACTGCATACAGGTGACTTGCAAATCCATATAGAAAATGATTATAATGTATATTCCAACATTTATGAATTTATTTTTATGCTGCATTCATTGCATCGTATTATGTAGCATTCATGTGGGGTAATTTCAAAGCTTAGGAAACTTAGGAAACATTGGAGAATATTTTTTTTCATGTACGGGTACACAAACATGCACATTAGACTGATTTTTTTTACATAAAATCTTTTAAAATGAATTAATTTTGTTGAATAAAATGAATATATATAGCCATATGAAAATGGGCATTCATTCTCCAAAACACCCTCTGTGTTGCGTAGAAAAAAAAAAAACTCTATAGATTTAGAATAATATGATGAGTAAGAGCAGAATTGTAATTTTTAGGGTTAACTTTTCCTTTAAAGTAGAGGCGAAGTTGATGAAAATATTAGTTCATGAATATGCATTATCATGCATGTGCATTACAGAATACGCATTATAATTCTAAAAGCTCATTTCGAAATTAGGGTAACTTCATAGTTTAAAACTTTATTTCTGTGCTACTAATGTCACCAGACAACTGTTGACTGTTTTCAAACAGGTTTCCTAAACTCACCCTTTAGTCAGGTTTAAATATTGTCTCTGTATATTAAACTGAGATACATCTTAAATATTACTAGTGTGACCACACATTTAGTAAGACACGTTATGAGCATGCCACAATTTCTATTATGCAACATAATTTCTGCGCTCTCAATCACTACAAGACGCCATGTGCCGACTATAGATGTTTACCAAAACAAATTTTATTTAATAAAGTATATTTTGCTATTTATGAATTTATTATTGTGCTTTATTCATTGCGTCGTCATATCATGTAATATTCACATAGGGTAACTGCATAAGTCTAAAACTTTATTTCTGCGCTACTAACCTCACCAGACAACTGTTGACTGTTATGAAACAGGTTTCCCCAAATTTACTCATTAGTAGAGTCAATGTTACTGGTCATTGCACTCAAATATTGTCTTCCCATATTAGTCTGAGATTCAAGAATTACTTTACCATCTTAATTGCGTCTAGTGTGACCACAAATTTACTAAGACATGTTACGAGACACATTAGCATGCCACATTTTCCATTATGCAACATAATTTCTGTTCTCTTAATCACTACAAGAAGGCACGTGCCGACTAGAGACGTTTACCAAAACGCAATCTCCCACATGATCCGACTCGGTGCACGTTCCCCAACGGTGATATCACAGCCAGGTGAGGACGTACAGCGTAGTTCCTTCACCCTCAAAAACATCAGAGCGTGGCCTAGTTTCTGCAAGCAGTGTTTGTCGTCGATGTAATCTTCACACGGGGGCTGCGTTCGACTGCCATTCTGCGAATGCACAGAAAGAGAAAGGCCACACAGACGAACCGGGCTGAACATTTACGCTTCGAACATGAGATTACATCGGCCTCACCCACGCTCCCCCACTGTGAACTTGCATGCCCAAAGCCAAAGCTAAAGGGACGCATTAAAGACGCCTTGGCTGAGATTCATGTAGCAGCATTATTCTGCATCTTGGAAGCTGGGGTGCTATTATTAAACTGCCACATGCAGGAAACACGACGCAGGCAAATGTGCATCACCCTATATTATTGTACACAATGCTGATGCCACAAACCCAGTTTTAGTTCCTGCCTTGCTCGGTTGTGCATCTTTTGTTGCACCTTACCTCAATCCCCATATTTCTGACAGTCATATCTGAACACCTGATGCGCAACTTTGGCAGCGAGTTGAATACGAGATCATCCGTGCAGCTTTGTTTAGATAGACTGGCCTACAAATGCAAAGGAAATCCAAGATGCAAAGAATATCTGGGTAACAGTAGGTCATCAGTAAACCTAAACAAAGATCTTGTCAAAGATCTAAACAAACTATAATGAACCATCAAGACATTTTTTATTCTCCAAAGAACCATATACAGAGCTCAACAATAAGGATTTCTCCTTGCCTGCCAATTATTTCATTATTTTTTCATCAAAAAAAAAAGAAAAATGCTTTTGTAGCAACATATTCTATATGCAATATAAGGTCTTTAACAAAAAACAATTTCAGACAAAAAAAAAAAGAACACTCTTAACGACCATATTCAGAACTCAATAATTGTTCTAAAACAATTTTACCGCATTTGTTCACCGATACAAGCTTTTAGCAACATACTCTATATGTAGTTTTAAAGAGGTCATATGATGCGATTTCAATTTTTCCTTTCTCTTTGGAGTGTTACAAGCTCTTGGTGCATAAAGAAGATCTGTAAAGTTGCAAAGACTAAAGTCTCGTGTTTTTTTAACCTTAAACCGCATAAACACATTTCATTACACCAAATAATGTTCTTTTTAGAAGCATCATATGACCCCTTTAAGTTTTCTTGAAACAATTTTGGACCAAAAATGTTTTTTACTCTCCAAAAAACCATATACAGAGCGCAATAATAAGGATTTTTTCAGCTGGCCTGGATTTGTACTTGCCGTGCCAATTTTTCCACTGGCCTCAACACAACAAAAGAACGCCTTTCTAGCAATACAGGTGCATCTCAATAAATTAGAATGTCGTTTGTTGAGATCAATTTTGAGACCATTTTGAAGGCTCGGGAAACCTTTGCAGGTGTTTTGAGTTGATTAGCTGATTGGCATGTCACCATATTCTAATTTGTTGAGATAGTAAATTGGTGGGTTTTTGTTAAATGTGAGCCAAAATCATCATAATTAAAAGAACCAAAGACTTAAACTACTTCAGTCTGTGTGCACTGAATTTATTTAATACACGAGTTTCACAATTTGAGTTGAATTACTGAAATAAATGAACTTTTCCACGACATTCTAATTTATTGAGATGCACCTGTATAGCAACATATTTTAGCACCATTCTACATGCAGTATAAATTCTTTACTACAAAAACATGCTTTTTTTACTCTCCAAACAATCATATTCAAAGCTCAATGATAAAGATTCGTACTTGCAATGCCAATTTTTTCACCAGAACAAAATTATGCTTTTTAGCAAGATATTCTACATGCAGTATACATTTTCCTTTAGATTTTATTCTCCAAAGAACCATATACAGAGCAATATTTTTTTCTGCGGGCCTGAATTTGTACTTGCCCTGCCAATTTTTCCACTGTCCTCACCTCAACAAAATTACAGAATATGCTGCTAAAAACAGAGTTCAACAATAAGGATTCTTTTTCTGCTAGTCTGGATTTGTACTTGCCCTGCCAATTGTTTCACCAAAACTAAATTACGCAGTTTTAGGAACATATTCTATATGCCGTATAAGTTTTCAACACCGAAAAATAAGCACTCAGCAAGGACTGCTAGTCTGTATTTGCCTTGCCAGTTTTTCCACTGGCCTCACCAAAACAAATTTACACAAAATTACACTGCTTTTTTAGCAAAATATTCTATATTAAGTTTTCTCCCCTTAAAAACAATTGTGCAGAATGTAAGAGCATAAAAAGTTATGCATACACTCACAAAATGTAAATGAAACCTCATCTGTAACCACATAGATCATGCTAACTTGATGAAATCAACAGAATTTGATCACGCAAAACCCTATTTTTATGCATGCAAGATATAAAAACACATGCACAGAAGATGGGAAAGTCATAGAGGGGAGATACGACATAGGCCGGATTCACACTCTCGTTCTCTTGAGCACTTTCACAACCCACTATGACAGAAATGTAACTTTTAGGAGTGCAAAAACAAATACGTATATACATTTTGAGCAATCAATCACCGGGCCCTTGAGAACGGGGAACTGGGGGTGCCGTGCAGTGGGCAGCCCGTACGGTGTGCCATGCGCTAATGGGCAAAACCCAGAGCGGGACGCCTCTAATCAGCCAGGCTGGGAGGGATCAAGACTGATTTTTGCCACAGGGCATTTAGCGTTCCTGAAGAGGCACGGATGGGCTGGTGGGAGGGGGGTATTGTCTGCCATGGCTGTGCGTTATAGGATTGAGCTCAAGTTTCCTTTGTGCGTCGATTTTTGTTTAGGGATTATGTTCTTTGAGAGAGTTGTGCGGGCAGGGGGACGGAGCGGAGGCGGAGCGGTGGAGGGAGGGCGCGGGGAGCCCGTGTCTTTGTTCCGAGAGAGGAGAGGGAGAGAGGATGTACAGGGAGAAAAGAAAGGCATAGCTCAATGAAGCGAGCATCTGTGTTATAATGTCATTGGGCTAGATGTCAAGCAAGTCATGTAACCAGCCATGTAACAATTCAAAATCAATTTACCTCCCAAGAAGGAGCTGATCTCGAAGGCACTCGAGAAGCCCCGTCTGTGTTAATCGCCCTGGAAAGATTCGCAATTCGTCTTCTTCTCTGGTTTTGTCACTTGAACCTGCGTGCAAAGTCTGAGACTTATAGATCGGATATTTGTATTCTGATTTAGGTTCAAATTTACACGTGGACATTTTTTACATGCATTTAAAAAGTCTAAATATTCCACGCAGGCTCCCGATTAATAAAAGCTGCATGCATTTGCTGTTTAAAATAGTTTTCAATGAAGTACAGAAGAAACTTTCCAAAAGTATTTCATATCAGCTAGGCGTCTACACACACTGGGCATTAAATACTAGGTAAATGCAATATTTTTGCTCCACACAGGTTTTTGTCGCACATTTGGCGTTCCCAACTTGTTAAAGCATCACATTTGCATCGGATAACCAACATATAGCGCATCATTTGCATGCCTGAAAGTACACTTGAGTAACCGTAATTACACGTGACACCAATTACTCTGTTACTTTGTATTAAATTATAATGGAAAATTCCACTAGAGAATTGGAGCCTAATTGCATCTTAATTTGCATAATTTTGCATATTAATCACATCTCAGATGAATAATAAATTTCAGCAGATTTTTTAATTTATGCATAGATACAAAAACAAGAAAAAAATAATCCGTTGGGGGGAAAAAATCAGAAACTATTACTTTGGCATTTGCACTGATTCTCTCGTTATCCAGCGTCAAAGTAAAGTTACAGTGTGTCACTCATGACATGGTAACATTTTCATACATATACCTCTCATATTTTTGTGTACAAACCAATATAAGCCAGGCTTTAAATGCTTTGTAAGATAACGGTTTACAATATACCATATCTCAAGTACAACACTATTCATGCATGAATGTTATCTGCATTAACATGCAAACTGATGGCGAAAGTGTCATGGCAAAAACTGGAAGCAGGTTTTTCAATTATGCATTTTTTTTTCATTTAATATTTGCTTTTTGTTCACCGCAATCAAGACTATTTTTGTCTTGCAAGTCCAAAATAAAATCCAGATAACAAAGCATTGCAAAAGGTTACGTGTGAATAACACTTTTTCCTCTTTGCACTCTGTTATCTGAGTTTCTTTCCGCTATAAAATCACGACCTAAAGTTTGTAATCACTCTGGCGAAGTAATGAATTGAAATCGGAACTGCTGCAAGATTTTTATTATTCTGTTCATTCAAGCCACAGATGTAAAAGCATTTCAGACTGACAGAGATAATTACTATAATACATCTTAGAAAGGTTTCCATATCTGAGCGCAAATTCAATAATGATGAGCTGCAATAGCAATTATTTATCAATAAAAATAGTCACAGAATTTGGAGGGGCGGGTAAATCGTGCAGGTGTCTGTAGTCTTGGTTTTTATGCCTCAACCCTGAATGAATAATCATCATTTTCAAAAGAAAACACAGATAGCAGGCAAATACAAACGCTTATGACCTGTAATCAGCGGAAACAGCAGGAA
>NW_015540875.1:1279408-1294780 GCF_001515605.1 Sinocyclocheilus anshuiensis | reverse complement strand
AATGATGTTTTGCTCTGCTGATCACATTTAAGCTTCTGAAACAATGATGTTGTGCACCTGTGAGGTGTGTTTGGGTGATGCCGCTAGCTTCGGAGAGGGGGGCACGTTTAAAGCGGCTTGCCCACCTGTGTCACTCATTTGATTCAACAGGAACACTTGCCTAACCTGCTCAAATCCCTCTTTTTATTCAATAGTTCATTCATCATATCGTTCAATGCGTATATTATACAGTACATGCATGTTCATATTCATGCAGATGGAAGGAAAATGCAAAAAGAAGTTTGCTAGGTTAAATGATAAAACAATAGATAGAGAGACCGGGGCTAGTTGTCCCAAAGGTTTTGCTTCAGCTGTGAGTCAAAAGTCTACAAGAACATACAAAACGTTTTCAAATTTTAATCAAATCAAATTTCCACTATTGTCATATTTTTGTTAACAGCACACTAGACTGTGTTCTCAGGACAGCGGCGTTTTTTTTTTCTTAAATCCAAGGTCGGGGCAAGTTGTCACATGTGTTTTAAAATGTTAGAAATGCATGCATTTAAAAAAATTGAATTTTTGTTGGTAATGGTTTTTGGTATTTTTATGTTTAATAATTGTTTAACTGTTTACATGTGGCTAAAAGCCTATAATAGGCTGTTTAATCATGACATCTTACCCCATATAGCATTACAGCATGCCTTTTTGTAGTCAAGATGTTGGTTGTATTTAAAGTTACTGTCATATTAGCTTCACCGACTATTATATGTGCAATTACAGATCAAACATTCAACAATATAATAAATATAATAATTCAACGTAGACAAAAAATGCAAGCTTTTAAACATACAATTCTATAAAAGATTCTTTAAATGTATTTGATAAAAAAAATGTATAAACGTTTTTGTGAGTCCATCTTACAAAATAAGTCATTATTGTAGTCAAGAACTTGTGTCTATGCATAAAATGACATAACATCAATAATCACTTTGTGACAACTAGCCCCGGTGTCTCTAATACTATTCCCAGTGAAGGAAAAAAAAAGTATTGTTACATTTTCTGATCGTCTAATTTTGGAGAACTGGCTTCATATATGGCCTAAAAACCGCCAAAACACCGTTTGATTGAGTCACTGAGCAAAATATAAGGATAACATTTTGTGAAGAACATACATTATGCCGCTTTTGAGCGCAAACGAAGAGATTTGATCTATTGCAACGACATTCATCCATTTAAGTGCGATTTTAGTGTCCAAATAACTTAATGCACGTTATATTGTCAACCTGAGACGACTTAGGTGAACAAAAATATGACATTCTGGCCAACATAGATTATTCACGTTAATCGAAAACTTGCACTGTATACTTTATTTATTTATAACTCCTCATAATAAATGCTACTTACATTGCAAGGCCATCCATCAGCATCCTCATGCCATCCAGCGGGGCGTTGCCTCCATCTACTGGAGAATTGACCCAAGTGATGAGAAACCAAAAGCATTATGGGTACAGTGGGTTAGTTTCATAAGGCTGCCGGAAGCGGCACTGAGGACGGTGCGTCTGTCATTTACGAGTTTTACAGTGACCAGATCGCCATTGCGCAATTGCAAAAGAAATGCGCATTCGTGATGCAACGATTCACGTGTTTGGCTGCACGTCGGGAACTCGCATTCTTGGCCTGTCCGTGGAAGAGGAATATTGTGTCAATTAAACACGATACCCACTGCCAACCATGGTGGCATCAGCGCGTGCGCCCTCATGCCAGCTGCGCGACCTCTCCAAAGCGCGCATGGCATCACCTGCGCAGACCGTCTGCGCCGTCTGCTGGCCAGCACTGCAGACTTTATAGTAAAGATGCAGACAGAGACACCAAGGACACTGAGCATCCTGGCATCACAGTGGTGGGCACCCCGGATCCCATCGCGTGGATCAGGAATAAGATTATCTTGTTTTTAATTGAATTGTGTTTTGGCTTGAAGTTCAGTGTGGAGATTGACAGTGGTGTGAAACAGGTTGGTATGATGATATGGCAGAAAAAAATGTCATGGGATGTGATAAAATGTCCCATATCAAATCATAAGCCTTTTTAGGATTATTTTAGTTACCTAAAAAAAAAAAAAAGAAACATGTGAAATATCCTCTGATAAAATGTGGAAAAAAAAACATATGAGATAAATATTAACTGAAATAAAATAAAAATATTTTAAAAACTTATTTTATTTCAGCTAGTTTTTTTTATTTTACAAGTAATTAAAAAAACTATAGACATTAAAAAACAATTCATAAAAATTACTTTGAACAACCAAATTAAAATGAAAACAAAAAGCACACAATAAATTTTTCAGCTAGTTGCTAAGGCATCATTTTTCATTTTTATTTTAATGTACAAAAATAGCTATAAAATAAAATAACTGAAATAAAAATGTATTAAAAAAAACTAGACATCTTAAAAAATGATAAAAATGACAAAAAACACAGTTACATTTTTCATTTTTATTTTAATGTACAAAAATAGCTATAAAATAAAATAACTGAAATAAAAATTAATTTTAAAAAACTACAGACATCTTAAAAAATTATAAAAATGACAAAAAACACAGTTACATTTTTCATTTTTATTTTAATTTACAAAAATAGCTATAAAATAAAATAACTGAAATAAAAATTAATTTAAAAAAACTACAGACATCTTAAAAAATTATAAAAATGACAAAAAAATCACAATGTTACTACCACTTTAAATAAAATTAAAATGAAAACAGAAAAAATTCAAGTGAGCAGAGGCAAAAACACAACACAGTTGCTAAAACATAAAATGTAAAATGAAAACAAAAGTATTAAAAAAAAAATCTAAATAACACTGATCTTCTAATAATGATGTCTAGAGAGTACTGTGGCCAATAAATAATGCAATTTAATGACAGCAAATGAGATTTCAGAACAAAAAGCTTTTCAGAAATGAAATGCGTGCTTATTTTACATGCGGATTACTCGGTATAATAATGCTTTAAAAGAGAAATCAATATGATAAGCTCTAAATGGCCAAATGCAGCATGGCAGATATATCTGTTTATGACTAATAAAGCACTAAATTGTGATTATGACTGACATCTCTGACTCTCTCCACAGGCAGCAGTCCATGCGTCTACTATGCTCTCCAAAGGCAAGTTTGATGAATTAAGGAGTGTAATGTCGAAAGAGGTTAGTTCATTAAATTACTGATTTGGCAAACGTTTGAAGTCATATCAGGCCTATAGATTTTTTTTTTTTTCTGTTTACAGGCTGTTGACAGTGTCAGAAAGAAATATAAAACTCTGTCAGAGGCCCAACAAAGACATCTTGCCATTTCCCTCGACGACATTATATTTCTCCGTATTCTTTGACCAGAGCGCGGAGTCTGTTCATTCCTCTTATGCAGAACCTTTTAAAAAATGTTAAATATGCTTGTGTTGTAACTTAAGGGATTTCTAAGGATACAGCAGACTTTTAGAAAAAACTCAAGACACTTTAAAGATTAACCATAACTTTAGCAACACAAGAAATGAACAGGATAAAAACCCTAAGAGGATAGAAATATGAAGCTTATATGAAGAAATATTGAGAATTTTAAGTTGACATTTTTATTATATTTATTTATTTTTTGTTACTATTATTATTTTGATACTTTTTGATGTAATGTTGATTTCTGTAATTATGTAAGACAGGATGGAACGTTTAAATATAAAATCAATTGATAACACTCACTGCTGTTGGTGCTGATGTTTTCCCTCCAAAGTGATGTCACTTCCTGGAGGATGATGTCATTAAGGCTTTTGTTAAAGAGATATTACAAAAAGTGATATTGGGTACACAGGGAACAAAATCTAGAAATTGATTACAAATTAGAACAATACATTGTTTGAAATATTTGGTTAGAGAAAAGAAAAAAATTACTGAAAGATTCTTCATAAATTAGAAGTAAAATAATTAAAAATTCACCTTATTCTCATTTAATCATTATATTACAACATTAGATTAATGCATCTGATCCTGATGGGTTGAACGTCTTTTGTTCTCCTAGGCAGAAAGTTTCTTTACATCACGATGAGGCTTTGGTATCTGTCCAGCGCAGACGTACCTGAGGACCCAGAGAGCGCCCGCATCTTCAGGATGGACTTAACTGAAGACGATGGTCCTCAAAAGAAGACCATCACAGCTGTGTACGAGTAAGTGCGCTGTGACAGAATACATCTAAAGCTAGATATGATATGAAGAACTATATATGTATATGTGTGTCTATGTATGTATATTACATATATAATAAATATTATAATATTATATATAATATCATATTCTAAAAGGGTACTAAAATATTCAAAACTAAAAAAAAAACAATAGACATTAAAAACAATTTATATATTTTTTAAAATATTAAAACTATAATAAAATATACAATTAAAACCTATTTTCAGCTACTTGCCAAGGCCACATTTCTCATTTTCATTTAGATTCATGTACTAAAATAACTCAAACTGATTTAAAATGTATAAAATGTATTACAAAACTGTATAAAAACAAAAAACTTAAAGAAGGACTTAAGTGAAGATGATGGTCCTCAAAAGATCATCTATAAATAAGCATCATATTCTTCATTCTTTCCTTCTAATCTTTCTGATTTGGGGGTGAAATGTGAACTGGACATGTTTTTTGACATTCAACTTATGAAAATTTTAGTGTTGTGATCTTCTCCTTGAGTTTCTTTATGTTTATGCACCACTTATGTGACTAAATTGCTATAGCCGCTTTAGTTTACAGTCCAAACATGCATATAGCGGCTGCATGTTTGGCACTCTAGAGTCAATTTCATATACAACTCTTTGAAAGAGTCACACTCAAAACATAATTAGAAGTCAAACGCTCTTCATTTCATTGCACTTGTAAACCGTCTCCGTGAAAGCACCTCGCGTGACAAATTCTCCTCCCCATAGACACAGATTTTGGTGAGCGTTGACGTAAACTGCACACAGTCATAAGTCTGACTGATGAATGCCAGCACAGCTTCAAATGATCTTAAATGTACTTAATGGATTTCTCCCTTATGACAGACATTTGTTTTCCGCAGTGCTTTGATGGATATATAGATGCTAATAGGTTCGCTCTCAGCTGTTTGCATACTCCTCTCTTTCTCTCGTGTTTCAAAACATCTTTCCATCTGTCACATTAGCACGTTTTACTCGGCTGTCGCTCAGCTAGAGTGCTGTCTCTAAGTTAACTTTGTGAAAGTGTCATACTTAAGATCACCCTAGTGTGGGTCTGATGTGACACGTTTTTTTCGCACCTCAGTCTTTTTTCTGTTGTGTGATTTGAGTTCTGACACCCTTTGAGTTTTTTTGATATATGAAATTCCCCAGATTTTCCATTGCATTGCAATAGAGATGCACCAATGTTGAAATTATGGATAATTGTCAAAATAAATCAATACTTACCTTTTCCCCCCACACATTTTCATCAGGTGCAATGCAACAGCTTTTCCGTGATAAGTCATTTGTCAGATTGATAAAAAAAAAAGGTTGCTGGTGTTTGTACTGATTAATCGCGACAAAAAATTAATGCATATTACTATATAGAATATATATTTTTCTAGTTATGCTCCGTTTTAACATTCCATCAACTAGATACTTGCTTTGTCCAAATACCCACACTTGCGGTCTTTGCACTTGACCACTTGACTACTTATATGACTTATTTCCTGTATTTGGTCCAGGTGTTCAAGTGAGCATGAAGACCACAAGTGTGTGTACAACTTTTCATTACCTGATGGGACACACTTATAGTGTTGTAAAAATGCAAGTGTTTACATAGCTTTATTTTTATTTTAAATACTTAGCATTTAAAAATTAACTTCTAAATGTCTGTTCAGTATTCCCTATAACATTCTAATTAAGTGATAAAAAGCAGTTGCAAATGTTGTACAAAATAAATATCACCACTACTCATCTTTGCACCAATTAAATGGGCAACACTTTGTTTTTCTGCCAAATTATATAATATCTAATTAGCCTATTATATTAATATTTAACTTACATTGAAAGGTTTCCGTGACCTCTCACGAGATCTCGGCAAAAGTCTCATGATTTATTTCCAGAACATGATGCATGATGGAATACACTAAGCCTCAAATAGTACTCCTGGGCAGTATTCGAGATAGTGTGGATTTAGTGTGCATTAAGGGCACTGCGCTTTGGCGTTTTTAAGACTTGGGACAGTCTTGCGCACTTACTTCCTGTCGCGCGCACGCGCTCTCAAGTGGCCAAGACCGCAAGTGTGGGTATTTGGACAAGGGGACTGTTCATGTAGCATAAACTTTGCATGCAAGCCAAAGTGAATAATTTTTTGAGTTGATTCTTTTAAGTGAATCAGTCGAACTGGTTCATAAATGGGTCTGAATGATTCTTTACCAAATCTGAGTCTGAATTTGAATCTCTTTGACTCTGAATTGTGAATGTAAACGCAGAATTCTAAGACCAAAAAAAAGTCAGAATTGCAAGATATAAACTTTTTTTTTTTTTTTTTTCAATTCTGAGTATTTACCTCGCAATTGTGCCTTTTTTATATATCAGATTATGTTTTCTTCTGAATTCTGGATTTACATCTCTCAGTTCTGTTCCACCATGGAATAAAAATCATTATGCACACATCCTTAAATGCTTTGCTAGTGCTCGCCATAATGAGATAAATAGAGATCGCTCTTACCACAGAAATGCACGCTTCTTTCAAACAAAACAGTCAATGAAGACGAAGAAGAGAATGATGTACAGTATGCTCCCGGCGCCTATTTATACTATAGTCGCACCGGTAGTGACGTCATGGCTGTCGCCGTCCAACGAGTTGGTGTTTTTTCAATGTATGCTTCAGACACGGGTCACGACGAGGCGTTCCCCCATAGCGACCCCTAGAGGACGCAGTTCGAAATTCCCATGAAAGGGAACCAGCGTTTTCAGAAAGAAAAAAAAAGTACATTAAAGGTATTTTCTGGTCCCTAAGGAAATATTAACAGCTTATATATTTGTTGAAGGTTTTATCGTGAGTTGACTGCTGGAGCTGATCCAGAGTGGATGGTGACCCGGATATGGCACTGGAAGCAACTGGAGTAAAACACACAGGACCTCTCACAATACACTTTACCAGACTAAAACAAACACCTTGTTTTCACTTTATATTTCATCCATCCTGGGTGATATGATCACAAACGATCAGGTGATGAACATCAATGTTTACAGCTGTTAGTAACTCGTCTCAAATGACTCGCTTATGACTGGATTTCAAAGGGAGGGTCTCTGAGCATCTCTTAAAGTTTAAAACCCATGTTGTAATTCAGTGGTTGATTGACACGTGAGTAGGTGCTTCGCTGTTGCTACAATATCAGTTCACACTTTCTGACTACAAATGTGATTTAAGTGATCGGATCACAGCATATTTTGGATCCAATCCTGTACTTTATGTACTGTAGCACTGACCACTTGTGATCAGATCACCTGAAACAGATCTTAATTCCAGTATAAACAAGGTCAAAGAATCACTCCCATGTTTCTCCAGCAAAGTCACCTTTACATCCACAGTAACAGATTGTGTTGGAGCTCAGATGGGTCCAGAAAGCACTTGATATTTAAAAAAAAAAAAAAAAAAATTATAACAGTTAATTCTGCCTTGTAATTTTTTTATCTTATGGTATGGTATTTTTAGGGGCCAAGCACCGAAGGTGCAGTGGCACCTATTGTATCCGTTAGCGTCATTTTTCTTCTTCTGCCGCAAGTCTATGGCAGCCCATAGAACCGCTTGCGGGAAAGTTGTGAAATTTGGCACACTGATAGAGGACAGTCTCAACATTAACCACAGCAAGTTTGGAGTCTCTAACTCCAACTCTCTAGAGCCACCACTTGTCCAAAGTTGCAATTACTTTATGCTAATAACTTTTGAACTATAAGGCACAAAATTTAAATCCTTTTTTCCTCTGAATCCTTGGCTCATGCCGAGTCGAATGAACACCAAAATTCAAAAATCGCATTGTTTAGTTTTTTCGCTATTTTTAATTGTTCGTAAAACCTTCTTCTTCTTCTTCCGCCGCAAGTCTATGGCAGCCCATAGAACCGCTTGCGGGAAAGTTGTATAATTTGGCACACTGATAGAGGACAGTCTCAACATTAACCACAGCAAGTTTGGAGTCTCTAACTCCAACTCTCTAGAGCCACCACTTGTCCAAAGTTGCAATTACTTTATGCTAATAACTTTTGAACTATAAGGCACAAAATTTAAATCCTTTTTTCCTCTGAATCCTTGGCTCATGCCGAGTCGAATGAACACCAAAATTCAAAAATCGCATTGTTTAGTTTTTTCGCTATTTTTAATTGTTCGTAAAACCCTGCAGTGTTTTGGCGCAGTGCCCCCTAGTGGTCAGGAGATATAACAAATTCATATTTTTGCTTATAACATCTGAATGGTTTGGCCAAAAATAACAAAACTGGTCTCTTTAGATTCGGTGCATCATGCTGAGTCGAACCATATCAAATTTTCCCAAGTCAGCCATTTTGGGCGTCGACCATTTTTAATTTTGTCAAAAAATGCAACATTTTAAGAACGCTTAGACTTTGTTATTACGAAAATCGGTATGCATCTTCGGCACCATGCCCTGATGGCACTCAAAAAGTTTGGGCGCAGCGCCACCTTGTGGTCAAAAGTTATAAAGCAATTTATAAAAATGCTAATAACTTTTGCATACATTATAATATTGTAATGAGACTGATGTTTATAGATTCCTTGCGTCATGCTGAGAACATCGATACCAATTTTGCCATAATTGGCTGAACTTCCTGTCCGCCATTTTGATACATGTTGAAAACCTACTTTTTCGAACTCCTCCTAGACCGTTAGTCCAATTTTCACCAAATTTGACTCGGATCATCTTCAGACCAAGCTGGCAAAAAGTTATGGATTTCGTGTCGATATACGAAACGGTTTTCGTTTAGCGCATCAACGAATTTGCTGGAAAGATACCAAATTGCATCTGAGGCTGTATGTCTGCGAAACTTTGACATATTTGCACCAACCTTTGTATGTGCCATTGTCACCTCACACTGACCACGCCACATCAATTTGGTAACAGCGCCACCTATTGGTCAAGAGTAATAAACCATTCATTAACCATTAATGATTACATTTACAAAAATGCTAATAACTTTTTATTGCATTAGCCTATTGCAATGAAACTGGTCTAAAAATATTCCATGGGTCATGCCGACAACATACATACCAATGTAAGAGTAAGCTGATCTTCCTGTCCGCCATTTTGATTTATATTGAAAATTTTAGGTATGGTGCCAAAATGACTCTGAGGCTATATCTCTTCAAAGCTTTGACATAATGCCAAACAAACTTTGTGTGTGCCATTGCCACCTCATACAGAACACACCAAAACTATATGATTACAGCGCCACCTGTTGGTCAAAAGTGATAAGCCATTTAATCACATTACTAGTGGTTGTATTTATGATTTTTCAGCCATTTCAATTACAATCATCCTAAAATTGCTTTTATTACTCATTGTTGCATTTGGTCTGATGCTCCATGCCATGCTTAGCTCCTCAATTTGCCTCTGGAGTGCTTGGCCCCGTGATTGCTGCTTGCAGCTATATTTATTGTTGTTGTTGTTGTGAAAAAAAATTTTATTAGTCAAAGTTTAGTTCAATTGAAATTGACATTGTAAATGTATTGCATAAAGATAATGAAGCCATTTTTTTCTGAACCATTAAGATTTTCTGCATTTTCATAAATAAGCAAGTTTCACAACCAAATTGTCTATTATGTGGACAAAATTTAATTCTCATCACTGTAATGCAATGAGAAAGATCTGTCAGGATGCAATGATATTTCTTTTTTATTAAAAATCAGAGTAAAATAAACTCATGCAATGGGAATGACATGAGATGGCTTTAAATGTGCCTTATTGTCATAAAAATCTCACAACATCTTGAAAACTGGCTTCATTTACTTGGCTTTTATAAAACATCTATATTGATATTAGTGACTTCAGTCGATTTTTAAAAAATGTTACAGATGTCCTTGGGTCATGTGATTAATTAGGGCGAAAGTTCGTTACAGAGCTGCATTTTCCAAGTTTCAAAAACATAATTTCTGTGTCAAATCTTTGTCTAGTGCACGTCCATTAAGCAGAGACTGGAATTAAACTGATTCCTCACCAAAACAGTACTGAAAAAGTCACTTTTTTTTCAGATCAAGCTAATGAGATTTGCAACAAGATAAACAACCACAATTAATTATGATATTTGATATGTTCAGCGCATAGAGAACCACAGATGGTTGTTGAGACCAATTATCACCTAATTTAGATATTAAAATAAATCCTTTGTTAAACTGACAGGAAAACGTTCTCACCCATGCGTGGATGTCATCCTATTTCTGTGGAAAACTCTTTTATGGCATGTCATTGTTTATGCATTCATGGCTTTACAGGAAGTCATCGAATTATCGTTGACTGAAATTCATTAAATCATTTAGAAATATGGCTGTGGGATTATTATAATTTTTGCAGGCAGTAATGGATTGTTCTGTTCAAATTGCGTGGGTGTTTTGTCACATGTGTGCAAACAAGTCATAATATGATTAACAGTGAATATCATACCTCCTGTTTCAATTGAAATAAATATGTTAATACCATATTAGGCAATTAATCACGCTGGCTTCAACTACAAGTGAACTGAACAAAAGAAAATATAAGCATTAATGTGCTTTACAAAGCTATTTTGCACTCCTCTAGGCTTTTATCATGGATTAGGGACTCTGCTGTTATTATTAATCTCTTTATTGTACTAAACATTAACTCATATTTCTGATGGGTTATATTGATGTTGCCAAATTAGGCAGATGAATTCATCTCTACTCTTGTGCGTTTAAAAGTCAACATGAAATGCAGCTCAAAACCCATTTCACTTCTGTAATCTGACATATTTTCAAGTGACAGGATAGGCAAAATGTTGGGCAGGACTTCATTTTAACTATAGAATATGGATTGGATTGTGAAAAGGAGCAGGATGTGTATTAATATGTTCAATGTGTCAAACAAAAGAGATTGAGATTCACTAGTCCAAGAGATGTAATAATTTACCTGATAACCAGCAAAGGAATAGGTGTATACTAATATCCAGGCAGCAAATAATATTATTATTCATAACAGATTACAACACTTGCCCAAACTATATTGGGTAAAGCACACAAAGACACACACACACAGACTCCCACTTATCATCAGTGTGTGATAAAGTCCTTTGGGAGAAAATGGTAATTGACAGCAATCTCCATCTCTCTCAAACTCTAAATGCAGCATACGTAAACTCAAGTAAACTCAATAATGCTATCCTGGGAGGCAAAAATTCATTACTAAGCTGAGCTATTATTACGCTCCGTTGAGGGCACTTCTTATTGCAGTCAGGCCCGTTGCAGCACTTTGCTTCATTTGACAAGAGACTAAATTAAACAAATAACATGGCCGAAATTACCGCTGACCCAATAATGGATCTGAACTAATAAAATACTGCAGTTGCAGAAGTCATGAGGGTCTGAACCCACTTCACGCTGTAGTAATGATTACTAGTTTAGTGTGTCCACACCGATTATTGTACAAATGAAACAAACCTTTCCAGAGGCAATTTCTGCATTTATCATATTACCTAATTATTCCCATGAAAGGCACCTAGAGCTTTACCTCACCTGCTTTTACTTGTCATTTTTTGATGTTACTTTCTCCTAAATGATCTGAATGAAGGCAAACTTTGAATTATGGAGTCACCAGGGTTTTTATAGTTAACTAAAACTTAAACTAAAACCATTTTAAAAAAAGTTTAAAAACTTGAACTAAATAATAATAAATTATTAATAAAATTGTTCATAAAGTTAATAAAGATATAGACAAATAAAAATGTCAGAAATGCAAAAAATTATTAACTGTTTAACAAAAATGTAAGTGAAAAGAGAAAATATAAAAATAAAAAGTAATTCCAAAGATAAATAAAAACTATAATGGAAATAATACTAAAATAACACTGGGTGTCACCAAGCATTGCTTGCAAGTTGAAACTAATTTCTTAAGGAACACACTTTTTAATGCAAGTCTTTATTTAACGGTGGATTATAAATAAAATTAAATTAAAATACTCAAATGTTGAGTTTAATTTGCCCGTAGTTCACCAAGCACATTTCGAAAGCTTTCCACACATACGTCACCAGCAGGATGTCTCATGGAAGCCAACTTCCAGGCCTCTTCAAACGTCTTCTCAGCAACGTTGAGACCCACTTTTTGGAATATCTGTGCAATCTATGAGTGAAATGCAATACATCTTTAGTCCATTTGTAATAATTGTTTGGACAGCCTTAAATCACTTTAAACCATAATGCAGCATGACCGTCATCCGAAACTCACCTCATCTTTAGTGCGAGGACTAAAAAACTATTTTTCATGGACTCCGTAGAGGGAATGCAGAGGGGGGGTGCAGCAGATTATGTGCCGTTGCTTCGTCTCCGTAGTTTGTCCTGTCGCTGACACGTTTGATACGAGGAGCAGGTAGATCGGCCCGTACAGTTGGTACACCGTATGTGTGATCATCTATTAAAGAGAAGCAATCAGAAGAAACTTATAAAATAGTACTTTAAGTTTCATTTTCTAGTTGTGTAATTTTAACCATGCAAAGCCTGGCATATGAAATAATATAATTTTTTTTTTTTTTAAATGGAACGGTATATTGAGCCTTTAGATAAAATATATATAGTTTGCATGTGAGTATTTTGTTGAGTATTATATTTCATATTTTATCCTATAGTATGATGTAGGGGAAAAAACACAGCTCAGTTTTATTCAAAGGCTCAGAGAAAAATATGCAGTTTGGAGCAGATGCTGATATTTCTATGACCAAAAAGTAAGATGAAATTCTGATGCTTGTAATGTAAATCAATGAGATCTTTATAACAGTAAAGCAGACTATACATACAATTATTTAAATATTGGTTGTCACTCTATGTCTCATAATAATACACCATAGTAAGTTGATACCTAACTGCTTAGTTTTATGATCAAAGCTGATGAATAAGAGATGAACAAAAACATTCCTCAAAAGCCTGATGATATTTAATAAAAAATAATAATAATTATGTCTGGATAATCAAGTAAAATCAGATGAAGTAGGGATGCACCGATACCGATACTGGTATCGGTATCGGGCCCGATACTGAGCTCCTGTACTCGTACTCGTTAAAATGCCCCGATACCAAACGCCGATACCACACAGCATGTGATAAGTGCCATATTCAGACAAAGAAACACCGACAACAGACAGCAGAATGGAGTTATTAGAGATTAAAGATGTCTATGAAGTATATGTATGCAATGAATATAAAACATTCAATATTAATGCCTGTATAGCTGATGTGCGCTGAGTGGATTGAGCACACGGAAAGGAAAAATTTAAATCGCATCATATGACCCCTTTAATGCTCACATTTTAACATGAAAAAATTATGTATGGATAATCAAGTTAACCTGTAAGTTGCTTCAGTCCAATAAATGTTCATCTTGAAATATTACTAACAGTATAAAAGTTATTCTTATGTTTACTTTATAAAAATAGTAAAGATTTCACAGAAAAATTACATGTGAAGCACGAGTTGAAGGTGGACATTTGTACAATTACTAAAAGGCCTTTTACTTGCTAAAAAAGCACAAGACAGACCATCAAAGAAAAGTGGTAGGCCTAATTGGTAAAACTGGCAATGAGCAGTTTAAGCAATTATGCAATGAGAACAGCCGCTGACCTTGTCGTAGTATTTGAATGCTTCCAGTAATGAGCTGAAGTTCTGGTTGTTGGACTTTTTGAGGTGCTGGCGAATGGCACTGACCACGGCTCGCTGTCTGTCTTTACCTTTCAGGTACTCGCCAGGTGGAGTTTGATGGAGCAGGTCACCCACACCTGAAGAAAAACAGGAAGAACTACAAGTGGATGAATCGCTCAAAACCAGTCAAGAACATACCCCAAAAATATGCTTAACTGTCTTGAAAATGGGCTTAATTTTCTTTATTTAAAATGCAATGAATGTTTTTGAGTTTTGATTATAGGAAAGTCCAAGTTAAAATTTCCCAACAATATTTTTCACACCAACCAAGAGTAAACCATAAACTCTCTACGATACTGGCTGCTAATTTATTTCTGACATATCAAACTCAGAATGTGACAGACGATTTAAATTACCAAAGCTGTCAGGTTTCATCAATGTGTGATCACTGGGAATGTTTAATGTCTCTGCAATTCTATAAATGAATGCACAGACAGAAAAGATGATTTACACAGTGGCAGAAACTGTGAAAATATCATTAGTATTTAACAAAAATGCTCAACCATGACTTACGGATCATGAACTTTGCCTGTTTGCGGCTGAGTCTTCTCTCTGAAGTCGTCGCAGCGTTTGGAAACTAATTTTGTGCTGTTGTGCCTAAAGACATGAAGATTAATTAATTGTTAATTTCTGATAATGTTGTCATTCACATTGCTATATTAGTTGTCATTAGGGGCTTATTTAGAAAATTTGAAAAAATATGGATTGTCATTATAAACGGAATACTGAAGATTGCAGACATTCAAAATAGCTGTCAAAATAGTAAAAATGACAACACTTACCTTTCTGGAGGCATAATGTTATCCCAAAATACATTAATTTAGCTACAAATGACAATGCAATTAATCTCTCATTTTCTCGATCCTTGTGCTGGGATTGAGAGTGGGGTGAATGACCCAATACTCCCCAACAGATGGTGCTATGTGTGTATGTATTAGGGCTGAGCAAGTTAACGCGTTATTATCACATTAACGCATTAATTAATTAACGCCGACAATTATTTTATGGCGCATTAATGCGGTTTTATTATTATTATTATTATTATTTTGAAAGTCCGTTGCTTACTGGCTGTGAATACACATACAGACAAACCATGGGTCACAGGAGGCGTGGGATGTTGATCAGTACTGGCTTGGGATGGGCGTCATCACGCGTCTCAACCAATGAGAGTCCGGGTGGTTAGGCCCATTTGGGGTGACTGTAGCAGTGATCGATCATATGAACGCTCCCGATAAAATTATTTAGGTTATGCATCAACATGAAGTGAAATGACGTGTGGCTAAGTATGGTGACCCATACTCGGAATTTGTGCTCTGCATTTAACCCATCCAAGTGCACACACACAGTAGTGAACACACACCCGGAGCAGTGGGCAGCCATATTGCTGCGATGCCCGGGGAGCAGTTGGGGGTTCGGTGCCTTGCTCAAGGGTCTCACCTCAGTCGTGGTATTGAGGGTGGAA
>NW_015540875.1:1272376-1278308 GCF_001515605.1 Sinocyclocheilus anshuiensis | reverse complement strand
GAGCAGTTGGGGGTTCGGTGCCTTGCTCAAGGGTCTCACCTCAGTCGTGGTATTGAGGGTGGAAGAGAGCGCTGTACATTCACTCCCCCACCTACTATAATGCGCCATCTTGGTGGCATAAGCTCAGAATCTTCCTTTTTCATGCAAAGTCCTACTCAAGACAGCTGTGGAGAAGACGCAAGAAGAAGGATTTCCCTCTCTTATTCCGAGGTCACCGTAGCCACCAGATCCAGTCTGTATCCAGATCAGATGGTCACTGCAGTCACCCAGATCCAGTACGTATTCAGACCAGATGGTGGATCAGCACCTAGAAAGGACCTCCACAGCCCTGAAAGACAGCGGAGACCAGGACAACTAGATGAGCCCCAGATACAGATCCCCTGTAAAGACCTTGTCTCAGACGACCACCGGGACAAGACCACAGGAACCAGATGAGTCCTCTGCACAATGTGACATTGCTGCAGCCTGGAATTGAACTGCTGGTTCGTCTGGTCAGAGGAGAACTGGCCCCCCGACTGAGCCTGATTTCTCCCAAGGTTTTTTCTCCATTCTGTCACCGATGGAGTTTTGGTTCCTTGCCGCTGTCGCCTCTGGCTTGCTTAGTTGGGGACACTTCATTTCCAGCGATATCGTTGACTTGATTGCAAATGATTGCAAAGATACTATTTAAACTGAACTGAGCTGGATGTTGACATCACTGAATTCAATGATGAACTGTCTTTAACTGAAAAATTTGTGTTTACTATTGTCATTTTGCATTATTGACACACTGTTTTCCTAATTAATGCTGTTCAGTTGCTTTGACACAATCTGTATTGTTAAAAGCGCTATATAAATAAAGGTGACTTGACTTGACTTGACTCTCTGCGTTCCAGCATGTCGAAAGCTTGCACGCTGTATTCAGGGCCTATCGAGGCCCCGGACACCCACGAGTTCTGCATCCTGTGCCTGGGTCTCGCCCATGCGGAGGCAGCATTCGCTGGGTCGGGCTGCCCGCACTGCGAGGAATTCTCAGTGCGGGTGCTTAGGGCCCGGAGGAACATCGCCCTCAGTGATTTCTCTCGGCAACGTCCCACTGCCGCCAGTGAGCCGCTGGTGGGACTGCAGCCGCACATGGGCAACCGCGCTGAAAGGCGTGTTTCACCCCCCCGCTCTCCGGTGTTTTTTGCAGAAGAGAGCCTTTGACCCACCCCTGGTGCTTCGCCCACACTCCGGAGGAGCACTCTGAAGTGGAGGGACAGGCCGCGTTTCAGGAATGAGCTCGTCCGGATTCTCACCAGGGCCGTGAGCGATCTAGGTCTGGAGTGGGAATCCCCCGATGAACCAGCTAAGAGCGAGCTGGATTCATGGTTCTTTCACTCGGGCCGCCGAGCTGCCACTCCACGGAAGCGAGCCCCTTTTCTCCAGACCTGCATGACGAGTTCGCTAAGGCTTGGGCTGCGCCCCAGTCGGCTCGCACCCACGGCGGCGGGTCGGAGATACTCACCAAAGTCGACGGGGCGGAAGCCCATGGATATACATGCATTCCGCCCATCGAGGAATCCATCGCAGCGCACCTCTGTCCCTCGTCTGCCTCTCTGAAGGCAGGTGCTTCGCTGCTGTCAAGGCCCTGCCGTCTGACCACTCACATCGCGGACAAGACATACGCCGCCTCAGGGGAAGCGATCTCAGCACTTCACACAATGGCGGTGCTCCAAGTTTTTCAGGCACAGCTCCTGAAATTCCTGGACGAGGGTGGAGCGGATCCCGAGGCCTTTAAGGATCTTCGCGCAGCGACGGATTTCGCATTAAAGGCCACGAAGAAGACAGCCCAGGCGATCGGACAAAGCATGGGCTACATGGTGGTGCTCCACCGTCATCTGTGGTTGATGCTCACAGAGCTGAAAGACGCGGACAGGAAGGTGCTGCTCAACGCTCCTTTGTCTCCCTCCAGCCTCTTTGGAGACGATGTGGAGGCTATCGCGGAGCGCTTCTCTGAAGCACAAAAATGCTCCAAAGCAATGAGCCACTTCCTGCTGCGCCAGGCTGCAGCACGGAAGTAGATCTTTGTCCGCTTCCAACCGGCCATTGAAGCGGGCTCCTTCAGCTTCATCGGCGCCAGATCCGGAGCCTGCTGCTCCCACCAAAACACTGCGGCAGAGGGCACCGAAGGCGCGACACAGCTTCAAGAAAGGAAACCGCCCCGGGGGCGCTCCTTCGTCGGAGCAAAAGCCTTGTTGCTGATGGGGGAGTACGGAGGAGTTCGCAAAGCGGCGGGCCCGCCGCGAAGCATCTGAAATGTTCTTACGAGGGCCCCTTAGCGGTTGCAGGTGACTGCGAGAATGTTTATGTTGTGACTGTTCAGAATGCAATAAAGTCTGTTACACCCTCACAAAAAGAGCCTTTTTCTTCTCCTCCAGTGACTCACACTCGGCGCCGGCCAGGGAGCCGGTAATAAAGTCAGGTTCGCAGATCCCCGGGTAACCGGCGATGCTCACGGCCATGGCTCGCTCTCGACACTTCGAACATACACCCGTCTGTGTCACTCATACATTCAGGGGAGGGCTTGCGCTTCCTGTTAATAGGCAATGCGCGACCTACGCTACCATACAGCGCTCCCATTCATCCAGTGAGTTTTCTGAACGCATCCCCGGCGTACAGCGGTGTTACTCAGAATACATAGGGCGAGGCGCTCCGTCCATTGTGCCCTTTTGCGAACGCATGGCGGTCCATCCCCAGCATTTCGGATAGGGTGCGGAACGTTATAGAGAACGGCTACACGCTTCAGTTTTAGCGCAGACCACCTTGGTTCAATGGCGTGATCATGTTGACAGTAGCGGCACGCAACGAGTCGGTGCGGAGGCAAGAGGTTCTCAACCTCCTCGCAAAATGCGCGATAGAAGTCGTCTAAAGCCGCTACTTTGTCATTCCAAAGAAAGGTGGCGGTCTCCGTTTGATCCTAGACCTGAGACCCATCAACCATGCATTATACAAACGCGCTTTCAAAATGACAACGCTGAAACAGATCCTTGCGCAGATTCAGCCCCAAAGATTGGTTTATTTCAGTGGACCTGAAGGATGCATATTTTCATATCCAAATCGCCCCTTGACACAGGCGCTTTTCTGAGATTTGCATTCGTAGGCACAGCATATCAATTCACGGTTATGCCGTTCGGGCTAGCGCTGGCACCGCAAACGTTTATGAAATGTGTGGATGCGGCGCTGTCCCCTCTGAGAGCGAGCGGAATATGCATCTTGAATTATTTGGATGATTGGCTGGTTTTGGCCCATTCGGAGAATGTGCTCAACAGCCACAAACATGCTTCTGTTACTTCATCTGGAGAGTTTAGATCTCTGCCTGAACATACAAAAGAGCGTGTTATGCCCCAGCCAGTCAATCACGTATCTGGGGGTGCAATTGGACTCGGTCTCGATGAGGGCGCATCTTGGTGAGGAGCGCATACGAGATTTAATGTCTGCTCTGAATGCTTTCAGTCTGGGACGTTCCGTGGCACTGAAGGAATATCAGAGGCTCTTGGGACGGATGGTGGCGGCCGTGTCGGTGTGTCACCTCGGTCTGCTCTATATGCGCTCCATCCAGATATGACTGAAAACACAGGTACCGAGAAGGGCTTGGAAAACGGGCTGTGCCCACGTTGTGGTCACTCGAAGGTGCTTGAACGTGCTGAAACCATGGCGAAACCCCGACCTGTACCCACGTCGCGCCCAGCTGGGTCTGGTCACGATGGACGCATCGACGACGGGCTGGGGAGCTCATTGCGACGGCGTACCCGCATCGGGCTACTGGACTGAGTCGGAGAAAAAGTGACACATAAATCGCCTCGAACTGAGAGCAGTCTTTTTGGCGCTTCTGAGTTTCATCACACAAGTCCGGGAGCATCACGTGTTGATTCACACGGACAACATGTCGGTGGTATCATACATAAACCGCCAGGGCGGGGTACACTCGAGAGCCCTTTACGAACAAGCAGCATGCCTTTTACTGTGGGCCGATCGCCATCTGCTGTCCATTTGGTCAGCTGACTGAACAGCAGCGCGGATATGCTATCGAGGGACGGGATTCCTCACGGAGAATGGAGACTGAACCCCGGGACAGTGAGAATGATCTGGGAACGGTTCGGGACCTCCCATCTCAGACAGGCAGCTCGATATGGCACCCCAACCCGAATGGTGGAAACTTCATGTGTGGATGGTGTGCGGGAACTGGTAAACTCGGACTCATTGTCTCGCCGCGTGATGGACACGATTATGGAGGCACGAGCCCCTTCTACGAGACGCCTGTATGCTCTTAAATGGGCAGTGTTTGTGAAATGGTGTGAATCGAATGGTAGTGACCCAGAGAGCTGTCCCGTGTCTGACATTCTGGAATTTTTGCAACAGCGGCTGGACGGCGGCAGTATGCCTTCCACTCTTAAGGTTTATGTTGCAGCTATCTCAGTGTTTCACGCCACTATTGATGGGCGCTCGGTGGGCAGACACGATCTGGTGATCAGATTTTTGAGAGGTGCGAGACAGCTAAGACCCTCTTGTCCTCCCACTGTGCCATCCTGGGATCTAGCTCTGGTGCTGAGTGCGCTGGCTCTCCAAACAACGACTATCACATTGGGTGGTAGATGCGATTGCCTTGGCCTATTCTAGCCGGGGTATGGAATGTCCTATTGGTGTCAGAGCCCATTTGACGAGGGCAATTGCCTCCTCATGGGCGTGGACATTTGTATGGTGGCTGGATGGTCTTCACAGAATACCTTCGCCAGATTCTACAATTTGGACGTGTGGTCCTTAGCATCGCAGGTCCTGTCGGTGAGTACGACCCATGATTCTACCTGCAACTGCTAGTCGCTGACTATGCAGGTGGGTTCGACTAGGTCGTATAGGTAGAAATCGGGGGCGGGGCCATCGCCGTACCCAGACTGCGGTGCTCCCCTTCGTACAAGCGGAGCGAGCCTTGTGATATTCAGTGTTATCGTGTCTGCGCAGTCACGCTGTGTTACGGCATAGGATGGGACGGACACAAGCCGGTGGTCCGTCTCTGTCCTTGCTATGTGCACTGGTTTGCCTATGACTTTGTGTGGTTGGTACTGGCGCTGGCTGCGGCCGCTCGCTAAGTGTGTACACTATTATTATTGTGCCCGGCCTCACCTTTATATTACATACTTATATATACATGCATTTTGAGGTGACTGACAACGTCCTAGACTTTAAGGTGACGGCGCAGCATCTCTCTCAACAAGAAGACCTGCTTCCGGACATGGATTCTGAATATCCCGACTGGATCCCTGAGCGGGAATATACATCCAGTCTCCTTGGAGCATGTCGTAAGGTCGTCTATGATTGGTTGGGGATTATTCTATGTGCTTTGCAAGAACTGTTCATGTTTGCTCCGCCAAGGCGGAGCTTTTTTCTTCACTGTTCCCACGGCGTTGTTCTATACAGTGTCCAAAAGCGTCAGCTTCTGACGCCATGTCGAGAGACCGTTCTCAAGAGGGAACGTCTCCAGTTACTGTCGTAACCTCAGTTCCTTGAGAGACGGGAACGAGACATGGCATAGGCTGCTGTGTTCACTGCTCAGGTCTGCTGTGCCGTTGATTCAGTCGGAAGATTCTGAAACGTTCCCTCTCAAGATGGCTGGCTGGCATTGGCCAGTGAGAGTTGCAACTTCACTGGCATTGTGCAATAAGATTTCATATTACATATATATACTCTCCAGACCCTTCAGATTCCCAGCTCCATGATGGTGCTTCTCCTCTTCAGTTCACCACACTCATTTTCTATAAGGTTCAGGTCAGAGGACTGGAATGGCCATAGCAGAAGCTTGGTTTTATGCCCAGTGACCCATTTTTGTGTTGTTTTTGAGGTTTATGTTTGGATTATTGTACGGTTGGAAGATCCAAACATGGCCCATTATAAGATTTCTAACAGAGTCAGTCACTTT
>NW_015540875.1:1269135-1270863 GCF_001515605.1 Sinocyclocheilus anshuiensis | reverse complement strand
AGAAGCAGTCAAAACTAACAAAAGAGCAACAATATATAAGTGCAAATGACAAGTCTCGGTTAGCCTAACACAGCACACGTAGCAAGGTGTATGTATATGTATATATATATATATATATACATACATACATATACACACATATATATACACACATAATACATATATACACATACAGACATACACACATACATGCATACAAACAAACAAACAAACATATATATATACATACATACATACATACAAGTATACATACATACATACACACACATATATATATACACATATATATATATATATACACACACACACACACACACACAATAATATACAATTTTTATTTTTTTTTAAATATTTACATTTAACAATATAAACATTTACATTTAATCTGAAAATATAAATAATATGAAATCACCTTAAATAAATGCTAATAAATCACTGTATGTTCAGATCTTCAGCTATAAGCAAAACGTACAGTAAGTTAAGGTGCATGTGTGTGTATGCGTTTACATTAGTGAGTCACAGGGCCACCGCAGAGATCTGGAGATGGTTCTCCCATCATTGTAATGAGGCGTTGGAACACCAAACCTACTATCTCTCCTATAGGGATTGCAATTGTATTTTCTGTCCACACGCTCTCCTGCAGCAACAAAGAGACAAATGCAGCCAAAAGCTGTCCATCTGCGTTTTCTGAAATGATGCCAAAATAAGCACAAGAGAAAAAGACAACAACAAAAATGCAAAGTTTAAGCAAAGACTAAGACCTCTAAATGGGCTGCAATCTGACTGACCTACAAAATAGGATCCGTGTGAGCGAATGTAGAGCTGGTGTCCCTCATCCGCTTCCTTCTTCACCTGATGTGTGGTTTTGGGTGGATTGATGACCTCACCGCCGTTAGATACTGCATTTAAAAGAATTCAAAGATTTGTTGTTTCTTTTGATTATTGAGTCTATACATGACTATGCTGGTGAGGTTTCACTATTACTCTTACACTGGAGCGTTGTAACACCAAAAGTGGATTTCTCAGCATCGAGCCAGCTTGGTAAACCAGAGCCTTGAACTCCTGACCTCCCAAGAGGAGCTTTCTGATAGTTGGCATAACTGAATTCATGAAAATGACACAGCCTCTCTTGGAAGTGTGTTTTTGGTGCAGGATTGATCACTGATCCAGCCTGAAAATGCATGCATGCAGTGCACAAACAACACATTTTTCCCATCTATTACATTTGCAACAAAGTCTAAAGTTGCCAATGTGCTTTTAACTGAAAAAAGAAAAAAAAATCTCATGAATAATTTTTTTTTAAGTCTAAAAAAGACTCGGATTTCTCTAAACATTTTGTATTTTGATTTTGAGTGAAATACTGGTTTTGTGTGAATCACCCACAAGTTAAAACAGTTTAAACATGAAGCAATAAGAACGAATATGATCACTAAAACAATTTTGACATGATGACTGTCTTACATTAATGGATGATTTAGTGTTCACACCATGGACTAGTGTGCTGGCAATATCAGGATCGTTTGCTTTTCCATGGTAGACCCGAACTGTCCCAACGGGTGGCTGAGCAGAATTTACAAACTTTTTCACCACAGGTGGAGTTACAGTCTGTAAGTAAAAACATAAATTAATATTTTATACAATGCCAGTCAAAGGTTTGGTTTTTCAAAGGTTTTATATACACACATGCACAGAATGGTTTGGTACATCAATTTACTGCTATATATATAT
>NW_015540875.1:1229312-1267546 GCF_001515605.1 Sinocyclocheilus anshuiensis | reverse complement strand
ATGTTTTTTAAAGAAGTCTCTTATGCTCATCAAGGCTGCATTTATTTTATCAAAAATACAGGAAAAAAACCAGTAATCTTGCAAAATGTTATTACAATACAAAATATGAATTACTTTTCCTTTGAAAAAGTAAAGTAAGGGATTACGCTTATTTTTTCTGTAATTTAATTACAGTTACTTCTTGTGTAATTTAATTTAATACTGTGTATAGACTATATATACACAATATATTTATTTATTTATTTATTCATTTAGCAGACAATATATATTAATATATACAACAGTGGATTTAACAAAAATGTTAAGTCTAACCTTAAAATGCATGCTTTTTATGTACCCTTCTCACTTTAAATACTTTGGTGAGTTAATAAGAATATTGGTAACACTTTAGTGTCCAATTCTCACTATTAATTAGTTGGTTATTAGCATGAATATTACTAGGATATTGGCTATTTATTATTACTTAAAAAAAACATATTAATGTGTTGAATAACATAATATAGAATAATAAGTATTCTAAATCCTTAATCCTACCCAATTCTTAAACTTAACAACTACTACAGTTTGTACAGTAATCTAATTACACTGTTGCTGCTTAATTAAGATGTAATAAGTAACTAGCAATTAATTACTTTTTTAGAGTAACTTACCCAACACATATACACATATACATATATATATATATATATATATACACACACACAGATACACATACATACAGTTAGTAGCCCAGTAGAAAATTGAAGATGACCCACTCCTGGTGTAATTTCTTGCAGACAAGTCTTAGTTGTGTCACCAACTGGAATGAGCTTTCCTGCCTTTCAGTGGAAATTATTATACATTAAAATTCCGTAATATTTGTTGCATAATTATAGTCAAGAAATCTATGTACAAGATCAAAACTTCCTCTGAAAACGAATTAGTCATACCGCGCGAATGTTTGGAAACGTGTCTCTGCGTCTCAAGGTGGATGAATTCCGCGATGAATGAGACTCATGCCTACACACTCACATATTTAATGCAGATTTATTTACACCCAATTAACCATCCAAACAAAAAACAACTTTACAACAGCAGCACTAATTACAAAGCCTCACAAACATGTAGCAGTGTTTGTTTACCTTCCGTTACCTGACAACGCGCTGAGGAAATGCGGCGTCAGCTTGATAATGACGCAAGTCTCTGTCCACCTGTCAGAAAGTCGATTTCCAAATTAAGCGTGTTTGTTTTATATTCTGAAATTATTCTATGTCTATTATCTACCTGCAACAAAGACCTAAGTTGCCAACGCGCCTTTAATGGGAAAAAAAGACTCGTTAAAAAATTATAAGTCTTGTTTTCAAGAAAAAACGTTTTTTTAACACGTTGTTTTAAAAAGGCTCATTAACTAGGCCTACTAACAATGAATAAAATACATGACTGTAATATGACTTTAGTGAATTTCAAAGGTTAAATTAAATGTACAATCTAATAATAATAATAACAATCTCTGTATACAAAATTATAATCCTGTGTGTTATGAAAATAAAATATTTGTGATAAGCGTTGTTCTGATTGGCCGATATGTCTCCGAGGCTGACGTCAGGTCCAGTCATCCGATCCGTCATCATCAGTTTTGATGCAAAAGGGGAAGTTGGGAGGAACCGAGGGAAAGGTACGAGTCTCTGGGCTTTAAACATTTGTACGGTTATGTTAATTTGAATGTTTTTTTGCTTTGTTTTTTTAAATAAGCCATACTGTTATTGCCGATGTCTTGCTTTTTAACGGTTTATTTATGAGGTGTCACGCTCAGTGCTGTGTGCGCGAGCATAGCGCTCGGCCTGTTTTTCTCTTAGCATTAGCACCATTAGCACCATTAGCTTTTGGGAACCATTTGAACCGGAGCATCTGAGAAACTGACAGACCCGTTAAAGTACCGCTGAAAACACCGTGGGAACACGATTGTCATTGAGTTGACTGTGTGTTTACGTGTGTGTATTCGAGAGAAAGACAAGGAGACATACAATATCATTAGCACAGTTAGCATCACAAGCTAACAGGCAGCTCCAGCTTCATATCGTGCCATTAAATACATGTACTGTTAAATAATTAAGTGATTTTATTTTGTTATCCCCCTGAAATTGAAGTTGCTACTAAATTGTCCAGTGAACACTATATTAACCGATCAAAGCCTGCTGCGGTTTGTTTTGAAGAGCCAGATTATGCTAAACGTCAAATAAGTCACGTTTTATCAATAATGTTTATTTAATTTGAGCATATCCTATCAATTCTGATGTGAAATGTAAATAAATTGCTATTTACAATCGCCTTATAAGTTACTTTTAAGGCGAAAAGTGTTTAGGAGCTATCACGAGCACTGATTGATCATTAGTGTCAGTAATAGACTAGGGATATGCCGGTATCAAATTTTCATGTTGCGATTAATTGCAATTGTTATATCGTGCATATTCATTACCGTGATATATCGCATTACCGAATACCGGCACAAGTCAATAATAGACCTGTTTTGCACTGTCACTCTGTCTCATACTTTCTATATCACAAGATATAACAGGGTTGTATGTAAAGTATGTATAGTCTAGAACAGTGAATCTCAACCTTTTGGCATACCGGACCCCAGTCCAATTCAGAACCATCCTCAAGGACCCCCAGAACAAAATTGACTCATCTATGTATCATTTGTGTGTCTTTGTGAGGACCAAATGCAGTCAAGTATAATTCAAGTTAGCTGACTTGTCCAGTATTTGGCCATATCATCAGCTATATTGGAATTTTTTGTCAAAATATACAAAATTTATACAAAAATTCATACTTTATATGGACCCCCTGGCCTTACGTCAAGGACCACTAGGGGTCCACGGACCCCTGGTTGAGAAACACTGGTCTAGAATTTAATGTAGGCATTGGGAGTTGGTGAACCAGAGAGGCAAAGGGGCTTGGGCCGTGTTTGAATAGCATATCACCACACTATTCTTTCGGTTTCTGCTGTATACATGGTATGTGTACATTATGGAAGTTTTCTTCCGAATGACCGACTATATTTTAGTACTTTACAATACTACAGAAACACCTGAAAAGTATACACCAAAAAGTGAAAAACTTGCATGTCCACGTTACTTCAGTGTGTAGGCTCAGAAAGTCAAATTAAGGAATTAGAAAGTAAAAGAAAACACTGGGATATCGATGATGTAAATGTTCTTGTTCTTGCTCTGAACACTTACTGCACATTTTTGCCTACTAATAAATATTCTTAACTTTTTTCTGTAGTTATTGTTAATGGGCTTTTTCTTATTGTTTCCTTAAGTTACATTACTACTAAAATCAGTTGGCAGTAAACAATATATACGATGGAAGCCCATTTCTACCACATAGGAAGAAAACATGTATTGCTAAATCATAAATAATAGATAAGTCAAATTTATAACATTAATTTCGAAATGAGATACAATGACATGAAAAGTTGAATTTTTGTCGTAAATGACTCGTTTTGTCGTAAACGTATTTCGACTTCATCAATTATGACTCTCAATTATGACGGTCATAGTTTTGACATTTTGTGTCATTTTTTAATTTCATAATTATGATATGGTCATAACTTCATTTTTAAAATTTCATAATTGACTGTCAATTTCATTTTTTGTTTCATGTCAATTTCATGTTTTGTCTTAATTCTGTCTTTCTATCTCATAATTATGATTCATTATCTAATTATGATGTTTTTCTCATGTAGCAGAAATGGCCTTCCATAATATACAGTAATCAGTATATAACAAGCTAGTATTCCATTCCCATCATGGCTTTCGTTTTTGTTTGTGGTGTTTAAGGACAAAAGACTGATGTCACTGGGTTTTTGGGTCAAAGCACAAAGGATATTTAAGGCTTAACACAGTGGCAGTTCCTAAACAATGTCTGTTGTCTATGATTTAGTCATGTGACCACATTGGTATGGATGTAATTGATGGCATGACAAACTACACAATAGATGTTCTTACTATATCAGTGTTACAGTCTCATGTATTACTATATATGAACTGAAGATCTGGATCTCAACTTGTAGGATTATGCTTATTACAGAATATAGAAAATGGCATATTGTTACTAATTGGCCAACAACGTATATTGTGCAACTCTTGTTATCCTCAGTTTCTGTTTGGCTAACCAAGACACCCCGATATATTACATTACGTTATAGTGTTAACTTACGAGCGGTACTAGATTATTAATGTTTGTTCCCGCAGATCTGGGAGTGACCGTTTGAGAAGCACCTCTTGACTTCAGTACAGGAGATTGGGGCTTAGGGTCATGGCAGGAAGAGGTGGAGCAACGAGACCTAACGGGCCAAACGCCGGCAACAAAATCTGTCAGTTTAAACTAGTGCTCCTGGGAGAGTCCGCTGTGGGGAAGTCAAGTCTAGTGTATTGGGGCTTAAGGTCATGGCAGGAAGAGGTGGAGCAGCGAGACCTAACGGGCCGAACACCGGCAACAAAATCTGTCAATTCAAACTAGTGCTCCTGGGAGAGTCCGCTGTGGGGAAGTCAAGTCTAGTCCTTCGCTTTGTAAAAGGACAGTTTCACGAGTTTCAGGAGAGCACAATAGGAGGTAAGACATACATTATATTGCCTGCTTATTATAACCCATATCTGATGTGATGCTAATGAACTTATGCATGGGCAGTTTGACCAAAATCATATATTACAGTAATGGTATATATCACTAGTATAATATAACTTTTTTTTTTTTTTTGCTGGAAAAATGAAAAGAAAAAAAAGACCCATCATTTTCCATATGAATAATTGAGTGATTTTATTATCACTCTGATTTGTACAGTAAACACAATATTAGCTAATCAAAGCCTGCTGTGATTTGTTTTGACAAAAAGTCGTGCTTTATCAAATGTTTATTTAATTTGATATATGGATAGGCAGTACGGCCAAAATCGTGTGTTATGGTAATGGTACTAGTCTTAACAGTACTAGTTATTTTTGCTGTACGGATGGGCAAAATGACCAAAATCTTATATTACAGTAATTGTATAACACAATATAACTAATTATTTTTGCTGTAATCTCACTTGTGGATGGGCAGGATGACCAAAATTGTATATTATAGTAGCAATATGATAGAACTAGTTCTTTTGCCAGAAAAATGAAGTAAGTTGTGTATATTAAAAACTCATGATGAGCCAATGGTTAACTATGATAACCAGTTAAATAAATAAAATAACCAACTAATATTGTAAAATAGATAATTAACTGTAAATTCAGATTTGAAGAGCCACATTTGTCATTGTAATAGTCGTAAGTCAATATACACAATGACAACAGTAAACAGGCACAAAGAGTTTAAGTTATCAACACCCTTTAACATCTCAATCGGCCAAAATATTTCTACCATTGGTATATGCAGTCATACTGCCCAGCCCTAATTACAAGCAATTACCAGATACTGACGGCAAGATCTGACCAGTCTCTGTCCTCTCTCCACTAGCTGCCTTCTTGACTCAGACAGTATGCTTGGATGACACAACAGTCAAGTTTGAGATCTGGGACACAGCTGGCCAGGAGCGTTACCACAGTCTGGCCCCAATGTATTACAGAGGAGCGCAGGCGGCAATAGTGGTGTATGACATTACAAATGAAGTGAGTCCTAACCCGCTTTGTTTACTCTGCAGCTTAATTGACAAATCAGATTTTTTGAGTCAAGTTAAGTCACATTTATTTATAAAGCATTTTATACAATACAGATATAATACAGTAATAAATGGGAAAATAACATGATGCAGGTGTCTTCAAATATGAGAAAAATTCTAATTTTGCTAGTCTCATCATTCAGTTTTAGTCAGTTCTGTGTTGGTTCAGATTCAGCACAATAACTCTGTAAAGATCTACAGAAACAGCTCTACAGAAGACAACAGTGTTGTTGTTTAGTTTGTGTCGATTCATTTCAGTTCAATTAAATTGAGATTGAACTTCCTCCCAAGTCCAAAAAGAGCATTTATTGAAACTAAGCTGCAAAATGACTCGGTCTAAAATCCTTTCAGCAAACCTGCAACCTGAGTGTGAATGTGGCAAAGTGGCGTTACTCGTTTCACATGCGAAAGAGGTTTTTATATGAATACAAAAAACATCCTATTTAATACTGCAATTCAGCGAGAGGGTGAAAAACTGGATCTGTGAGAAAAATAACTATCAAAAATGCATGATATGTTCCCTTTAAGCACAAACGAGAAAGCTCTGAATCAAGAAAATGCTTTACAGAAATGCATGTTTGTTTGTTTTTTCTTTCAGGAATCATTTGCACGTGCGAAAAACTGGGTGAAAGAGCTTCAGAGACAAGCCAGTCCAAATATTGTAATAGCTTTGGCTGGAAACAAGGCAGACCTTGCCAACAAGAGAGCGCTGGACTGTCAGGTTTGCGATGTTTGAACAGCCACAGAGGAGCAGACACTTCCTGTTGGCTTTACAAATGAGATGTGGAACTGTTTATAAACAAGCAAACATGCATGCAGACTTTCAGTAGCTTGGAACTGTCTATTTAGAGTCTGAAACCCTGACTTCTTTTTTTTTGGGTTCATAGGATGCACAGTCATATGCAGATGACAACAGTTTGCTCTTTATGGAAACATCAGCAAAGACTTCAATGAACGTGAATGAGATTTTTATGGCCATTGGTAAGTTTATCAACCATTTTGTCTCACTACTTTTTTGGTAAATAGTTCTACACTGCCATTCAGAAGTTTAGAATTGGTATGATTTTTAGTGTTTATGAAAGAACACATTTTTATTTTTGCTATAATCGCTGATTATAATTGGTTCAATACTGTCGCGTCCAGTGTAGACACGGTGTTGCCTTCCTCTCTTCTAACCCATAATAGAACGCACGTTCCGTGGCACCTAAGCGTCGCGCATGCCTTAAGATCTCTCAGTCTGCTTACACTCCGGTTGATTTCCGTGACCATACAGAAAACGCTGCTACTCCTGCCTGCCCCAGATGACACTTCACTAGTCAGCTCTAGACGCAGCTGTCACAGAACATGCCAAAGTGAGATAACTTAATATTAAAAATCACAGGCATCAATCACGGTGTCCGGTGGTTGTAAAAAGTGAGAGCTTTTGCGGCAGGCGCATGACATTTAGGAACTCGCGCTGTTATGGATTAAAAGAGAGGAATAAAATATAATGTAAGGTGGTAAATAAGTGTAGAATTTGCTTACGTGCATCACTCTGCGTGTGCAGATGTGCGACACAACGCTTAGATGCTCGGGGACATGCAATCCATTATAGGAGAAGAATAAAGTATGGTAGCAAATAGGTAAAAGTGTAGAATTGCACTGTCTGTTTGCTTATGTGTATCAATCGGAGTGTAAAACAGTGAGAGATGTTGAGGCAGATGAAAAGCATTTGGTTAATGGGTAGGGCTGCACGATAAATCGCATGCGATATTTAATGCGCATCTTGTCAGAAAGCCGGTTCTGTAATCAGCGGTAAATCTCCACCTGCGTGCTTTCACATTGAGCAGCATTAACTACACAGAGCCGTTGTTCACTGACGAGCTGCGCAAAAAATCGCGCGAATATGAACGTGGTTTTGCGCAACTCGTCAGTGAACAACGGCTCTGTGTAGTTAATGCTGCTCAGTGTGAAAGCCCGCAGGTGATGGAGATTTACCGCTGATTACAGAACCGGCTTTACTGATAAGATGCGCGTTAAATATCGCATGCGATTTATCGTGCAGCCCTATTAATGGGGAATATTGACCTATTGTGCTTCTTGTTGCCTAGCCCCGCCTTGATATAATGATTGACAGGTTGGGGCGTGATCGGCTTGGAATGCATTTTCAAATCCACATTGACTTAAATTACAATATCACGGGGTATTTAATGAAAATGCAATTGAAACATCTTAAGTGTAAGTGTCAGTGCATTTAAGAAAAATAAAAGACAATTTTTGCTACAATTATCACACGGTATCATGATGAAAATGCAATCTCAAGTGTCCTACCCATAAGTCTAAATGCATTTAGGAAAAATGTAATTTAAATGATAATTTTGCTACCGTTTTTGCTTGGACATGTTAAACATATCTAATCAATCTGGGTAATACAATTTCATTTTAATTTTGCAACTTATAAAGCGTTAAATATGTTTTTAATTTACATATTAAAACTAGTGTAGAAAATGGCAAATGTAAATTATATAATTGAATTTTCATTTTGCACTAAATGTTGCACATATGTATGGGAAAATGTAAATTTAAATACAGAAATACATTGCCATTTTACATATTGCATTGTCATTTTGCATATTACATTTCAAAATGAATTTTGCTACCCATATGCTTCCATATAAAACCAGTAATATTGTAAAATAACTTTTCTATTTTAATATACTTTAAAATGTAATTTATTCCTGTGATGCAAGGCTGAATTTTCAGCATCATTACTCCAGTCTTCAGTGTCACATGATCCTTCAGAAATCATTCTAATACGCTGATCTGCTGCTCAAGAAACATTTCTGATTATTATCAAAGTTAGAGGTACAAAAATGTAAGCACCCTAAATTTTGTACCTGGAATTATCTGGTTTCACTCAAGAAAATGTGTCACAGTTTAGAGGTAAATTGGGTTGTGAATGCCATTTCACGTTCAAGGAATGGTTCACCAAAAAATAAAATGTGCTGAAAATTTTCTCAGTTTGTTTCTTCATCTAAGGAAGATCAGATGTGCTAAAACATTAGCCACATTTAAATCTTGACTCAAAACTCATCGGTTTAGCTGTGCATTTACTGAAGGAGCACTGTGCTATGTCTGAATTTATTGCACTGTATTTTATGTATAATTCATTTTAAATCAATAATTTTTTTAAACTCTATTTTTATTGTTGTAGTTATTTTATTATGATTATTTTAAGTCCTTTTATGTAAAGCACTTTGAATTACCATTGTGTATGAAATGTGCTATATAAATAAACTTCCCTTGCCTAAACAGATTTGAAGAAATGTAGCATTCCATCACTTGTTCACCAGTGGATCCTCTACAGTGAATGGGTGCCGTCAGAATGAGAGTCCAAACAGCTGATAAAAACATCACAATAATCCACAAGTAATCCACACATCTCCAGTCCATCAATTAACATCCTGTGAAAAAGATGTGTGTTAGTAAGAAACAAATCCATTAAGATGTTTTTTTAACTACAGACTGCTGCTGCTGACTAAAACACGAGTCCTCTATCCATCCATAATATTGCTTTCTCCAGTGGAGAAAAATCCAATGTCTGAATCAGGCGAGAAATATGCACAGATCAAGCACTGTCTATAAGTAAAAACTGTCTGAAACAGTTCTAAACCAAAAAATATATTTGTGATGTGAGAGGACAACAGGGGATGGACTTTTTAACTGGAGGAAGTGTTATTATGAATTATGGACTCATATTTTGGTGAGAGTTTAAATTTAAAACATCTTGATAGATCATAGATTTGTTTCTTACAAACGCACAGTTTTTCACTTCACAGGATGTTAATTTATGGACTGGAGTGTTGTGGATTATGATGTTTTTATCAGCTGTTTGGACCTTCACTCTGATGGCACCCATTGACTGCAGAGGATCAACTGATGAGCAGTTGATGTGATGCTATCTTTCTGCTAAATCTGTTACAATAAAAAAAATAAAAAAAAAACATCTGCATTTTGAATGGCTTGAGTAAACTTTCAACAAATTTTCATTTTTGGGTGAACTTAGTTCACCCTTATAACCTTTAACTTGCAAACATAATGAAACATCATTGCTTATATTTACAAAAATGGCTCTGTTGTGTGTTTTTGCACCTTAGCAAAGAAACTACCCAAGAATGAGCCCCAGCCTGTAGGTGCCAACACAGGACGCAACAGAGGTGTGGATCTAACAGAAACGGCACAGCCTGCGAAAGGTCCCTGCTGTAGCAACTAAACAGCGACGGTCCTCACCTCCTAACCAACCGCATCACATCTGGACATGGGGCTCCTCCTTCCAAACCTCGCTCCTTGGATTAGCTAAAGACTCTGTATAGTTGTGTTTCTAATACTTTTTTTTACTTTTTATTTTTAAGAAAAAAAATGTGTAAATCAGCAGTCTACTGGATGCATGTATCACTACAAATGCTAAATACACATTTTAACTCAACTCTGCAGGAGAACAAACCCGGATGAAAGCGCACGAGAGAGTGAAATATTGAGTGTGTTTGTATGCGTTTAGTTTGTGGAACTGATTACCTTATAACCAGGCCCAGGCGCAATCTGCAGACGTTTTCTGCGAAAATTGATTAAAACAGTGTGTTAAACGAAGCTATCCTTAGTGGTAACTGTAAGCATAATCAAATCAAATTAGCAAACTAATAAACTTCATGAATGCATTACAGTTCTGTGGAAATCTGCATGCAGATTTCGTGTAGGCCTGTTTATGACTCAAAATTGAATCGGAGAAAGAGTTTAAAAACTGTTTAAGAAAAACCAGATCCCCCACCCGCTCCATCAGCAGCCGGTCTAAGTTGGTTTTGGGTTGTAGTTTGGATGCAGTAGCTTCATATTCTAGTCAAGCATTCCTCAATGCACCTGCTGTGTCCTCAATACACCACATATTGCAGTATGGCCATGATGATATTGAAAATATTGGGCTTTCATGAGCATGACTCAAAGTCATCCAGCTCTTTGGCAGAAGGGATCTTACAAATGGCTTGGTGAATCGATATCGTCTTTGGGATAAAGAACAAATCAAGGAAGGCAGTCGGTAAAACATGTTCAGCTTGCTGTATGAATGATTATTATCATTATTATTAATTGGGACTATATTCTCATCTCTGTGTTATGCATATACATTTATTGCCAGGCCCAGATGGACTGTGCATTTTCTGGGACAAAATCTACTGAATTCTGAGGATTCAAATTCTGAAACATGTTCAGTGGACTACAAGTTTATTGGTAGCTGTGCATATAAAAAAAAAAATTAGCAAAAGTATTTAATTTAAAAAAAAGCATGGATGGGATTGGGGGGGATGTGGGTGTATGTAAGCCTGTTTCCACCACAAAATAAAAAAGGTAATTTGATCTTTTCTCGAGATTGCAACAAAAAGGGTCAGAAATCTGAGATTATATCTCACAATTCTGACTTTTCTCACAACTGAGAAATATAAACTCAGAATTGAAAAATATAGTCTTGGACATCTGGAAGGTAAAAAAATTGTAAGTTTATATGTGGGTGTATGTAAGCCTGTTTCCACCACAAAATAAAAAAGGTAATTTGATCTTTTCTCGAGATTGCAACAAAAAGGGTCAGAAATCTGAGATATCTCACAATTCTGACTTTTCTCACAACTGAGAAATATAGTCTTGGACATCTGGAAGGTAAAAAAATTGTAAGTTTATATTGCAATTCTGGGCTTATATCTCACATTACTGAAAAAAAAAAAAATTACATTTAGAATTCTGATTTTTCCTGGTGTGGCAATTCCAGGTTTATACAGTAGTCAACATTTGAAGTGGATCAAAAAGACAAGAACACATTTTGGTTTTAGGACAACTTTGATGAAAGGTTTTGATCCACTTCAAATGTTGACTAGTGTATTTCGCAATAGCCTCATGCAATTCTGAGTTTTTTCCTTTAGAATTCTGATATTACAGTGCACAATTCTTGATTTTTCCCTCTGAATTGCAAGTTTATATCTCACAGTTTTTCCCCCTCTGAATTTTTTTTTAGAAAGAAGTCTGAATTGTGAAATCTCCGAATTGCAAGGGCAAAAAAAACAATGTGAGATAAAAAGTTGACTTTACCTTTATTTTTTATCCCAAGGTGGAAACAAGCTTCCATGTGTAAATCTGTGACCATTTGAATCCTGCACGATTTCTGTGGGCCTGGTAATTATCAATTAAAAAACAAAAAAGAGAAAGAAATTACTTCTCAGACATGTCCAGGAATCTTTCCCTGCAATTTTTATTGTAATCTTACTGGAAGTCATGAGCAAACTAACCGCCTGATTATGTCAGTGATGCAGTGCAGTTTTGTGTTGTCACATGTACTCTGAAGACTAAAGGTGTGTGTTTGTGGGCAGATTTAAATGATACCTGCTGTCAGACATAAAAGACTCGGTAAGGGCGTTTGCTTCAAAACATGACTTGGAGATCTTTCAGTGTTTTGTGGGCAGAAAGAAACCCAGCATGTCTGCATCATTTAGGTGTGCCTGCCATGACAAACTAATTTGTACATTGTACAGCCTCTGATAAATCCTACTACCAGTTTGAAGTTTATTTTAACGGAGAATCATGTTTAAATAGTGGTCTTTTTAATGTACGTAGTGTTATTAACAAATTAACTTGACATTTAGTCAGTGGTCTGTCTTGTACCTTCTCTCAAAATGCTCAATGTTTTTATTTCTAAGAACCTATTGAATTGCACAATTTTGAGTTGCGTTTTTTTTTCTTGTAATTATATAATTGTGACTGCCTGTTGTATCCAAAACGATGGACTACAGTGGACATTCTAACAATCCTGAAGTACCACAGGGTAGCTGCAGTCAGTAAACTAACTGGCAGACGTTCAGTAAACCAAACGGATTCAGCGGCGTAATGCATTAACATTGAGGCACTGATCAATTTTTAAAGTCCAGGTACTAGTATATTTCCAATAAAGGGGGTGAATTGTATACATACATGCTGTGAACGTTTAATTCAGGTGGTTTTGATTCCAGTTCAATAACATTTGTCTGATACACGCATTTGGAATATAAATATCCTGGACACCAGCAATTCCATCAGATGAGTTACAGTTCTTGCAGTATCAAGGCTGGTCGTCAAATTTGGTAGTTTTTCCAACATTTTTGGCTTATCCTGTTGTAGATTCCTCTTCCACTGCGACTCTGAAGTTTCAGTCGACTCGCTTGTCCAATCCAGAGCGTGTCTTCCAAATCCAGTGTTCCTCTTCCTCAATACTCAATCCCAAAGTCACAAAATAATCCAGAACAAAACTGGTTCCAACTGCATCTTCATCCAGCATCTCCTGTGAGCCAATTGAGACCAAGATGAGCAGTTTGGTGGAGACTCTGGCAGTAAGCAGCAGATAAACTTCTCAGCCTGGTCACCAAAGTCCAATTTAACTTCAAGCAAGCAAAGCAAATGAGGCCCGGACATCTTCTCAAACAAATCCTGGATCCTGCATTTCATCCTGAACTCAGCCTCCATTTTTATGAAGGTCTCTTGACTACATAGGGATGTTCATTATATTAGGTTTACTGTGTGGCACTTTAGGTAAAAGCGTTTGACCACTTACTCAGCTATAAGGGAGCAGGGATTTAAAGCTACACTCTTTAATATATAGGTTTCAAAAGGGGCGATGCAATAGAACAACCATTTTTGGTTCCAGTTTTGGTTTGGTTAACACCTCTTGAACTACAGTAGTCAACATTTGAAGTGGATCAAAAAAGTTCATCAAAGTTGTCCTAAGACAAGAACGGTTATTGTTTGGGTTTTGGGACAACTTTGATGAAAGGTTTTGATCCACTTCAAATGTTGACTACTGTATGTTTTTGTTAGTGTGAAGAACATTTAAATGATATAAAAGAACCCTTTTCCACTATAAATAACATTTTGTTGAATGGAAAGTTTCCACAAAAAGTTGTAGGCTCTTCATGGAACCATCAATGCCAATAATGAACCTTTAGAACTTTTAAGAGTGTGTGAAGAATATTATAATAATCTGAAGAATCATTTTCCACTGTCAAGAACCTTTTGTGCAATGAAAAATTTCCATGGATTTTAGGTTCTTCATAATGCCAAAAATTGTAAAAAGTAAACAATAAATAGTGTTTGCTTTTTAAAGAGATGTACATTAAGTACCCTCAAAAGTATTTTTAGTTAAGCTCTGCCCTGAAATCCACTGAATACTGTGCTGTAACAAGCACCATCAGCTTTTCTTCACAATTCATATGGTATTTTTCTGTAGCCTATACCAGTAATAGTAAATCCTGCAAGTGGCACAGAAATGACACACTGTACGTGTCTTGTCTATGTCTAGATCTTTGGTTAAAAACACCAAAGCCAAAATGCAAGACTGCACCCAGAGAATTCCCGATAGAAAGTCAGTGTTTGATTTGCTGGCTGTTTTTAAGAGTCATTCTATAATTAGGGGTACATGTCATGTCCATGGACTGGAATTTTACTAATTTTTCAATAACTTTTCACTTCAAACGATCACTTTTATATCAGGGGACATTTCTAATTCATTTAATACAAAAATCCAACAGATATCCATCTTTTATCTTGCAAAAATGGCATATTCTATACTGGAATTTGCTGTTTTTGTGCTGTCCGATTTGGTAAATGTGAGGTTTTGCTCTTCAGATTAGCTCTAAAATGCATGTTTCTGTATATATTTCTTATAAATATTTGTCCAAAATAATCATTAAATTATGAGAAAGGTGTTTTAAAAAATATTTTGCTCGTGCATTTACATTAAATCATCCATTTTGTGTATGTCTGAGAAATCAGTGTCAACTGTGTTACTCCCTATAAAACCCCCTATAAATCAGCAATGGTTTGTTCCAAAGTCACATGTCCAACATCACCTGATGTATTTTCCTTTTTTGGAGGGAAATTTGAAGACAGTGTGGAAAGTCATAACTTCTCTTCAATATTTTATCTAGATTATTGTCTGCACATAGAGTAGATTAATTGACCTGTCAACTGTGTTGTCAACATGTTTTGGTGAACTTGCGTCACGTTACATTTATAAATATGTAGAGAAAGAATATAAAAACAAAAGTTAATCAAGGTCATGTACTAACTAGTCCAAGGTCAGCAGTTTGCACAAGGCCCTAAAATGGCCTAAATGTCAACTCTGTTACCCATCACTATTGTCATTACACAGAAATTATATAGGAATTGCCTAAAACCATGGAAAACAATGGATAAACTTAACTGATCTAATCATAGCCACACTTTCTATGAACTCCGTATCCATATTATTATATACACATTGTCAAGGGTTAAAAAGCATTCAGAATTCCTCATGATTGACAATAGACTCAAAAACCTTCAAACGAATGTGTAATCAAACATGTGGGACTTCATTCATGTTTCATTTGACACAACATTTGTCCATAACACAGTTGACAAAATAATGAATCAAATGTTAATTTTCATTAACATATTTAAAAAGTCATTAGAGCTTAAGCTTGCCAAACAATTAATTTAGCACATTAAGAGGATATATTATTCAACCACCTAATTTATTTATCAAAAAAAGAATACTGATTTTCTGACTTTTTGGCTGAAATGAAATGTAGGCCTACCCCTACATATAGAATGACTCTTATATATATATTGAGAAACGCTGGTATGAAGGAAGGTTTGGCCCTATAGGAGACCACAACATCTCTTATTTTACACCAAAAAAAGAGTCACTGTATTGCTGTTTTCATATTTTCAGGATCTGAATCAGTAGTGCTTGGGAATTAAAAAATGTATCATAAATAAGTTTTATATAATAAAAATCGCCGTTTATATTTCAGATACACTGCACTCTCTAATGAAAATGAGGCTGTTCACCCGCTTCCTCTAACATAACTCATTTTACTTGGATAGTAATAGTTGTGTATATGCAGATTTGTTGGTTTAGTGAACCCATAGTGACGCACTTTTCATGCATGAATTTAAAACTAAATTTTGTCAGCATTTATAAGCTTTTCCTTACCTGCATGTGCTCCTCCTATCCAGCAGATGGCAGCAGGACGCTTTCCCAGCTCTGCTCTATGTGCTAGTTGTTTGTCCTCAGAAAAGCTCACACTTTACTCAGTAAAAATTACTTTAAAAGTTTTCTGTGTGAGACTCTTTGGGCTTTTCCCCATGAGCTCCACTGCAACTCCAGTCAGATTGAATCAGGGTAATTTGGTGTGTAGGTGATGCAAATTACCCAGAGGCCATTGTGGTTTGTGTGAATCAAAATCAATATGCATGCAAATTGGGCATGACCCAATTCATCTGGGTTGATCCGACTCGTTCTTACAATTAGCCAATCACTGAGAAAGCACTCAGACAAAACAGGATACAGAAAATAAAAAGTTCAAGTAGCATAGGAATTAATTTGGATTAATCTGTTAATTGTTTACAGGATTTCACCCACCTCGTGCTTCTTGCATTTTCTCACAAAATGTGCAACTGTGTATTGTCATGACAACTATTTCATAAATATTTGACAAATCTAGCTTTGACTTCAATGAATAAATTAACTTTAACTACAGATCAGCTCCATCTATTGAAGAAAATCTTAGAAAAGAATCATAATTTTCACATAATCACACACACTAAACTGAGGAGCCATTTTTAGCTGTTGCTACAGCTGGACCTACTCAAAATGAGAAATATTAGGCTATCTAAAAACCCCAAACATGTTTCTTCATAAAATACATATTATTATTAGGCTATAGCCTAACATAAAAACACAAAAATATAGCCACAATTATCTAAAATTGTTTAAACATTTATGTTTACAACATTCTAGTGATCATCTCTAGTTAATTTCCTAGACATGCTGCTATTTTCAAAATTAATGACAGGTGTGAATTGTATTGTCCAGTGTCTTGAGAATCCGCAATATTAGAGGCAGGAGCTTCTGAAGTTCATTTATTGCTTCTGTGAACGTTTAGACATTGAAACAACAAGGTGACATTGTGGACATCTGAGTTGTTTTCTGCCACAATGTGCATCTCCTGTCGCGCTTGTCACCCTCGGCCCTGAGATGACATCACGCTGACAGTCCTATTAAGATGACAACTCTGACCGCCGCATATATTACTGTCACTCCACTCACCGCTTCATCCCCTCTGAATGAAAAGAACCAGGGGATTGTGTCAAACAGGCCTCGTCGCAGAGAGGGTATCAGATATCTGTAGGGTGAGCAGATTTTTGAAGACTCAAACCGGGACGGACAGGAGGGTGGAGGGTGTTCCTGTGAAATCTTCATGGGGGGTGAAAATGTGACGGGAGTAACATAGTTCTAAAACAGCGGGAAAACAAAAGAGTTTTTCATTTTACTTTCTTCCTGGCACAATTAATATTGTTAACTAAAACTATTATACAAATTGGTAATTGAAATAAAGCTGAAATAAAATTAAATATAAACTATTAAATGCAAAACTTATAACTAAACAAATTAGAAAAGCACTAATATTAAGTGGAAATAAAAAATAAATAAATAAATAAATAAACCAAAACAATTTTTGAAAATACAAATAAAAATTACAAAAGTATATGACAAAATTATTTAAAAATTAAAATTTAATTAAAATAAAAACTGAAAATATAAAAACAAAAGTTAATTGGAGAATCTTAACAAAATGTATAGTAGTACATAACTATTTTGTTTTATTCAGTTTATTCTAATTTTGGACAGAACGGACTGCAAATAATATATATATATATATATATATATATATATATATTATTATTATTTATTTATTTTTTTTTCCCTCTAGATTTATATCTAAATTTACATTTAGACCAAAACAGACTATTGCAAGTATGTGAACGCAACTGCTCAACATTGCAATGCTACACACTATCCATGCATTATTTCATTCTGGAATGAATCAGTCAAAACAGACCTTGTAAAACTGAGAATGTTCTAGATAAACTGGGACATCTGGTCACCCTAAGTATACCCCATAATAAACTTACAAAAACATTTATGTTCTTGTTGAACAATTCCGTGTTATGCAAAAAAAAAAAAAAAAATTCCTAATATGGAAATGAACTGGAAACATCTGAAGCGATTCGGGCTTTTCTTTCCTAGACCCTTGAGATGCGCTCCTAACGATCGATTTTATGCTTTTTTCCCACCCTCCATATTCCTTAATCCAGCCTTAAGGCAAACATTATAAAGTTTTTATGGAAAACATTAAGAAGTTGAGGACTTTTTTCCCTCACTGAAGGCCTTAAAGCTACAGCTCACCCAAAAATGAAAAACCTGTCATCATTTACTCACCCTCACATCATTCCAAATCCGTAAGACTTTCGTTCATCTTCAGAACACAAATGAAGACATTTTTCATGAAATATGAGATTTCTGTACCTCCATTGACAGTCTACACAACTACCACTTTGATGATTCAAAACTTTCATGAAGAGATCGTAAAACAAATCCATATGAATTGAGCAGTTTAGTCCAAATTCTCTGAAGAGACTCGATTGCTTTATATACTGAACAGATTTAATTTAGACTTTTATTCACATATTTACATTGATCAGCAGAAGCTCAACCGTATGGCAGACGCAGTCAAAAGTCTTTGTGGAATGCGTGAAATTTGACTATCAGCAAACACTGTTTGTCTGTGTTAATGCAAAAACATGCACAGCAGCCAATAAAATCGCTGTATTTGAGACTATATTTGCATATGTGGCATTATGGTACCTTGGTGTATATGTATACAAACATTAGAAATCATGTTTATTCATGAAGGATGTCGTAATGGTACGCTTGTGTGCATATATGCAAACATTATATTTGTTCATGAGGTATAATGCATCGATTCATTTTGTGTGATGTCAGTCTTATGTCATGATTTATCATGTTCTTTGTAGTTGTTTAGTTCAATTTTCATTCCCAAGCAGAAAAGTCTTAATTTGCATTGTAACATTAATACAAAGTTCTGTCATGAAACTCTAGATGGTGCAGGCCGATAGGTTCTAACCGAGCGGCAACCTCCCGCTCTCTCTCGTGAAGCCAACAAGGAAGTGACTTAAACTGTAATTCGTCAACTGGCCGCTAGAGGCTGGCTCCAAAAGGGAGTCAATCCCATAGACTCCCCATGTTAAAATGCCCAACTTTACAGCAGAAAAAAACATGTTTACAGCCTGGTTCAAAAAATGATTTTGGTCTATATAGCTAATTTTGCTCTTCATGACAACTGTGAGGGGGGTGAATTTTTTTATAACTCTGTAGCAGTGGCAGCGCACTTCAGAATCCCTCCACCTTCCCCAGCTCCACCTGTATAGATCTGCTAAGGGGTAATTTCATGCATGTTATACATGGGGGTTATTTCATATATGTTATATGTGAAGCAGAAGTACTTCTTACATGCTCACAGCAGCATTTCTGTGGATGTTTTGGCAGTAGCAAGTCTCGGTTCTTGCTCTGCCACAGCAGCAGTGTAGCAGATCCATTCCGCCAAGACCAAACACATTGACATTGCCATTGCCAATAACATATTACCATGTTAAACTGTCAGAGTTGTCATGACAGAAATGAATTTACTCTATTAAAAAAAACAGAGTTAAAAATTAAAATTAAAGAAAAGATTAATATGTGGGTAAATCTAGAGGTAAACTGCTTTAAAATGTATTACACATTCAAGTGCGGCCAGAATGTGTGCATTGAGAGACATATTCAAATTTGTCGTCTTTATGCGGTAAAACTGTACGTCTTGACATATACTAAAGAAATACAGTGAAAACGGATGCCTTAACATGGACAGAACGTGCATGTCTACACATACAAAAGAAATGTGTTCAAAATTGTGTGTTAATGTGGACGAAGTATGAGGCAGTAAAACCTCATAATATGCAGTTACTCTTAACTTCAGGACAGCTTTTATTGTGTTCAAACTTATGATCTGCTCCGAATAACTCTTAAGGGTGCACTGTATACACAGTGATCATGCATAATGCATTCAGACTGGAAAATATTAAAGATACAGGTATGTGGAAATGAACTTTAATAGAATTAGCTGCTAATGGCTCAATGGCACCAACATTGTTGAATGCATTTTTTTTTCCATTAATTGTTTAAGGTTTTTTTGGCTTGCGATTAAAAAAAATCAAAAAGCACTTGGGGTCCTCATGTTATAATCAATCAGCATTTTACACTTTAACTTCAGATCAAAAATACAATTATTGATATATTTTCAGCTGCACACGTCCAGATCCCTCATCAACTCTGAGGTGTTGACTGTCCTTCCAGATTATGTTCATCAGTATGCTTCTGAATTTAATTATGAACAGTATTTAAATGATCAAATCAGAAAGAGACCACATTTCAGAATCATAATCAAATTGCAAAGGTGTTCTGAGTGGTTGCCAGGACGTTGCTCTGAGTAGGTATTTCTAAATGCATAATTATTAGTCAAAAGAGTCCATATATTTCCACTTGTTTTTTTTTTTTATCTCTCAGGTAAACATATTGGTTAGAAAAGTAAAAGCACACCTCCCCTCAACAACAACAACAAAACACAGTTAGAGATACAGTATCATTCATGTTCATAGCAACAAAAACAAACCAGATGCTTAAAAACAAGACTCAGGCCTAGAGGCTTGTTCAAATCCCAAAGTATGAGCAACAGTGATACTTGACCACAAAATAATAAGAATGACCCTCTTCCAAGCTCAGATAAAATGAGCCTTCTCGAGTCAATGTCACAGATTACTCTATCCATCTTGCTTAAAAGCAACTTCAGTTCGCTTATTACGACCTGTAATTGTCTTTGGTCATATCAGGTGCACCACTGATGGATAACATCATCTCGAGTTAATGCTAATGTTTCAAACAATGCCTAAAATCCAAGAGAGCCCAGCTGGAAACACTGTTGACATGAGCCATAAAATCGCAAGCACAAGATGTGCTTCATGCCGGCTTCGGTCTGTCTCGGCTCGGCAGCAGGGATGAAGACGGGCCCGACGTACTTAGCAGGCTCCGCTATAAACCTGCAGGAATAAAGAGAACTCGCTCTTCTTGGACTAGAATGCTAATTACTTCATTTGTCATGATCAGGAATCAAAGCGGCGCACAGGCGACCAGAGCGCTTGAATTTCCCCGCTCGTCCTCCGAGGATCGTCATGTTCCATTAGTCTTCTTTAGATCTCCCCCCAGGCACTTGAAGAGAAGTGCGAGGCTTCGAGTGCTGAGTAAAGTGTTCTACGGTGTGCCGGGAGGGTATGAAAAATGGATTTCTGGAAATAAATCCACCTCGTGAATGACGTCCCAAACACACAGGGCCTTCTCAAAACATCTCGTGATTCAAATGCATCATGAACGCTTTCAAAATAGCGCTAGCATTCATTTATGGATCGATGTTGAAATGAGTACATTTTTCCACGACCACATTTCAGTGAGTCTTGTCAGCGTTATTAAAGGAATAGTTCACCAAGAAATTAACATTCTGTCATCATTTACTCACACTCGTGTCTTCGCAAACCACTATGTGGACACAAATGAAGGGCTAGTGAGATGTCTACTACCAACATAGGCGGCTTGCTTTTAAGGCAGCAAAATTTAACCTCATTTGTTCACCATTTTTAATGTTCTATATGCATAAAGATGTGAAGCACATGGCAGACTCAACTCACAGCTGATTTCAAATCATTTTTCTGAGTTGCTAATCTAACAATGAAATAAGCTTCAGAATACACAGAAATGCAAGGATACATACAAGCACACAAATATTGGATAATGGTTCATGATAACTGTCAAAAAGAACTACATGCACTGATCATTTTTGGTATTAAATTATATGTATCATTAGACAGTAAATAAAATATATTTTCTACCACTTTGTCCATTTTTTTTTTTTTAGCAAAAATATGTTACGTTACATTACGTTTCTTTTGGACTTTCTATTCAACAAAGAATCCTGAAAAAAATGTATCATATTTCCAAAAAAAACCCAATATGAAGCAGCCCAACTGTGTTCAACATAATACGAAATGTAAGCAGCAAATTATCGTATTAGAATGATTTCTGAAGGATCATGTGACACTGAAGACTGGAGAAATGATGCTGAAAATTCAGCTTTGCATCACAGGAATTAATTACATTTGCAAATGGCTGCAATATAACAGAGTGAAAAATTTAAGGGGGTCTGAATACTTTCCGTACCATATATATATATAAAAAAGAAAACAGTAATTGTAAATTGTAATAATATTTCAGAATTTTACTGCAGTTTTAATCAAATAAATGCAGACTTAGTGCATTTTTATATATATATATATATATATATAAAAAATCTTAACCCCAAACTTTTGTATAAAAAAGAAAACAGTAATTGTAAATTGTAATAATATTTCAGAATTTTACTGCATTTTTAATCAAATAAATGCAGCCTTAGTGCATTTTTATATATATATATATATATAAAAAATCTTAACCCCAAACTTTTGGACAGTAGTGTGTCTAAATATTAAATTGCACTGAAATATATATAAGAAAAATCTACTATTATTACTCATTGTAATAATAAATGTGACCCTGGACCACAAAACCAGTCATAAGGGTACATTTGAAATTGTACATTATCTGAAAGCTAACTAAATAAGCTTTCCATTGATGTATGGTTTGTTAGGATATGACACTATTTGGCCGAGACACAACTATTTGAACATCTGGAATTTGAGGGTGCAAAAAAATCTAAATATTGAGAAAATCACCTTTGAAGTGACTGAAGTCCTTAATGAAGTCCTTCGCAAGTTTTGATATATTTTAGGTAGGAAATTTACAAAATATCTTCATGAAACATGATCTTTACTTAATATCCTAATGATTTTTGGCATAAAAGAAAAATGGATAATTTTGACCCATACAATGTATTGTTGGCTATTGCTACAAATATACCCGTGCTACTTATGACTGTTTTTGTGCTCCAGGTTCACAAATATAAAATATGCATTTAAGAGCTATGGGGAGGGGGAAATAATCATTAAATAACCTACCTTAAATTTCAGTTTGTTTCTCACACAAATTATTGCATGGCTTCAGAGGACCTCATATAGCACACATCATATAGACTACTATATAGTGCTTGACAGTGTTTGCTAAGTATATGTTTTCATTATAGAAAGGAAAAGTCATACAGGTCGAAATCTGCATATTCCATCCACAGTATTCATTTTTTAAATTCAGCAATGGTCTAAAAAACACAACAACAACAACGAAAGAAAATCCAGATAATTGGAATCTGATTTGGCTCCTGGTTTTGGATAAAATACAGCCTGTCTTCTATCATGGAACTGACCTTCCGCTCAAACAGAACATATCGACTCCTACATGCAGATGTTCAACATTATGGTTTGAGAGACAGCGAGACCACGCCAGCATTTCACTCTCCGCTATCATTGCCGTTTGCTCATCAGACCACTGGCTCCGTCGCTTCTGGACCGGCGCACCTGCCACTTTTCAACACGGATCAAGTCATAGCATGGATTTATGTAAGAGGTTTCAAGAAAGTTCACGAGAAAGTCCGCGGAGAGTACGGGTTATTCAGCCCCGCATCTGCTGACTTATGAGCTTTTGACAAATGTGACTCATACAGGAATGTCAGAAAGTGAGATTGATGGCAGCGGCGTTTCATAACGCATACAGAACCTCCTGGAAACCAACGTTTGTTTAAAAACACAGTTTATATTGACTTTTTATAGGCACTTTTGTTTTGTTTTGTAAAGAGGTACATTTTTGCTGATTAGCAACTGCAAGTGTGACTCACTTTTACCGGCTCGTGGACCAAAACAAGGAAAGTTGAGATAATTGGCGTGCATTTTGTTTCTCGACGCAATCCATTAAAGCAATAGTTCACCCTCAAAACGATCATTTTGTCATATATACTCACCCTCGGGTCGTTTCAACCCTGTCGTTTCTTTCTTCTGTGAAACATGAAAAGAAATGATCTGCAAAATGTCTGAGCTTTGTTTTTCCATACAACCAAGGTGGACGGTGAGGTCGACGTTTGATGGCAAACGTTGTTGGTTCTCTAGTGTTACATACATGATTGCAAATTTGAAAATGCACAGGAAAAAATGACCCTAACAACCAAATTTTGGGTTTGTTTCTCACACAAAGTGATCATATGACTTAAGAAGACTTGGAATAAACGCATGGACTACTTTTATGAGACTTTTAAAGGAATAGTTCACCCAAAACTGAAAATGTACTCTTCCATGCAAGATGAAGATGTGTTTGTTTCTTCATCAGATTTGGAGAAATTCACCAATGGATCCTCTGCAGTGAATGGGTGCCATCAGAATGAGAGTCCAAACAGCTGATAAATACATCACAATAATCCACAAGTAATCCACACCACTCCAGTCCATCAAATAATGTCTTGTGAAACGAGAAGCAAAAAGCTGTGAAAATAAGGAGGAAAAATTCTGACGGCACCCATTCACTGCAGAAGATCTATTGGTGAGCAAGTGATGGAATGCTACATTTCTCCAAATCTGTTCTCATGAAGAAACAAACTCATCTTTGGATGACCTGAGTGTGAGAACATTTTCAACAAATTTTCCCTTTTGGGTGAACTATTCCTTTAAGGGGTTTACGGAAAACAGAAGTTTAGATAGTCTAGTTAGATATCCTATATTTCTCCTTGTGTTTCAAAGAAGAAAGAAAATACTGTGAATTTGGGATGGCAGAAAGCTGAGTAATGTATTTTAATTTTGAATAAAATATTCCTTTAAACAAATTCAGTGTTCAAAAGTTTAGGTTCTGCTCAACAAGCTTAATTTATTTAATCCAAAATACAGTAAAAACAGCAATATTGTGAAATATTATTACAATTTAAAATAGCTGTTTCTATTTGAATATATTGTAAAATGTAATTTATTCCTGTGATGCGCAGCTGAATTTTCAGCATCATTACTCCAGTCTTCAGTGTCACATGATCCTTCAGAAATCATTCTAATATGCTGATCTAAAACAGTTTTTGTTGCTTAATATTTTTTTCCAAGATATTTTTTTTAATTCATGATTCTTTGAATGAATAAAAACAGCATTTATTTAAAATAAAAATCTTTTGTAGCATTATAAATGTCTTTACTATCACTTTTAATTTAATGTGTCCTTGTTCAAAAGTATTAATTTCTTTAATAAAATATATCTGACCCCAAACTTTTGAAGGGTAGTGTGTGTGTATATATATGTACATTCTCCATATTTAAGTGAATTAATTTTCTTTTTTTTTCAAACAAGCAAGTTAACAAAGCAGGATTCTTTATTTGAAAATGTTTATCGTTTTTCACATTGCAAGAAGAGACAGACAAGCTTTGTGGCCCCAGTAGCTCATGTAATATTCATGAGATGTTTCCAGGGACGACTTCAGGTGAAAAGCCCGCTAACTCACCCCAACATACACACTCACACGCACACATATTCACAAACAGGTATAACAGGGCTTAATTTGTATTGGAAAAGCTGGATCTGGATCTGGAACTGGACTGCAAACACTGACCATTTTTGGAGGGCCTTAAAACTGTGAAATTAACTTTTATTTGACCGTCTTTGACGTCAGCAGCCTTAACATTCCTAACATCAACATCAGAATTAACATGACAATTTTCCTGCTGGAGCATGATCAGTCACATGACATTTTTCAGCTCAAGTTATTGGCTGAAACTTCTTAAGCTGTAACTGTATAAAATGCACATTTAATGTCCCAAACCTGCAAGATCCATCACCAATAACTTATTCCATTATGTATTAATAGACCCTTTTCACAGATGCATTTCCAGAGTTATTAACACTGTAAAACTAGCAAAGTATTTTTAATATTTTCATGTACATTTATAACACTATACTTTGCATTTTTTTTTACCTCTGCATTAAAGTTTTTTAGTTTTTCTGCCTGGAAATTTCACATTTAATTCAATGTGGTAACTGGTGTTTCTTTATTTGTGAAATTTACTAGCAATTTCTCAGTGAAAATTGTTTCAAAATAATTTTTTGAGGAAGTGATGGCAAATTTTTCATTACTTAATTTATTAAGAACAGACAACAATTACAATTATTTTTGTCGAATTAATGTATGATTAATAATAAATTCTTAATTTTGGAAAATAAATGAGCAATTTCAGAGTGAAAATAGTTTCAAAGTATATTTTTTGAGGGAGTGGTGGCAAATTTGACATATTTCTCTTTTCTGACCAGCGTAATTGATTATGTATATATTTGATATATGAATTTTTGATATGATTATGCTGATATGATATATGAATAGAAATTTCTTCCTCTTTTGTGAAGTCATAGAATTGCTACTTTTTCTATTGAAGCTAATGGGAACCCAAAAATTATATTTGTTGTAGATTCCATTCCCCACTATAGAAGTTTATGATGACTTCTGTTTCTGAGAAGCACAGAAATGTGAAACGGGTCCATTGACAAATGAAGCACTGCTGACCTGTTACACCAACAGCTAGAAACAGGAAGAGATCTAGACATCTAAAGCACTGAAATCAACAACAGAAAGACTTAAAGTGCAAAACAGCAGAGAAATACAACTTTTAATTTCCCCCATTATTAACATCTCTGTGTTCCCAAACTCACCTTAAATTTACAAATCAGTCTTGTACTCTAAGCGATGATAATGATGAATCATGGTTTCCATACAGAAAAAAAAACAAAAATCAAATCTATACCCAATACATTTATAGCTTAACGTCAGTGTGTCACAAGTAAATGATGATGCATAGTTACCTGGTTCATTTTTTGTCTTTAAATTATTGCGATATCGCGCATTGGATCTGGGTATGAGGTCCCCAGAGGTCATAGTTCAAAGGTCAATAAGGGGCAAACAGTACAGGCGTGTGAGCAGTCCTGATTGGCCCCGGTGCAGGGCGGAGCAGCGCGGCGGGGAGGGACTGAGTCTGAAAGAGGACGGGGTTATGGCAGGCACGCAGCGGGAAGGCGGAGCCAACAGCGGCGACCGCAGCGGCGACAGCTGCCAGGTGGGACGGCATTATCCTGGTGGTCAGCGGTGGACACAGGTCTTTACCGACTGGCATCTTCATCTGCTGGACACAGGACAGGTTTTTAAATATTTTGTAAATTCATTTTTTAACTAGTAAAATATAAAATAAATATAAATAATGAAAAAAGTCATTTTTAAAATTAAAAAATATTACTATTAAACAAATCATTAAATTCTTAGATTTGAAAAAAATACTTCAATAATGATCAATGAAAACAAAAAAACAAATATATATATATACACACACACACACCAAATTATAAGTTTAACAATATAATTATTTTAATAATAATAATTCCAAATTATTGTATATGTTCATTTATTAAATGTAATTGCACCATATATATTTAATGTGTTGTTTTTCTCAGTGACAGAAATAAATTCCATAATAACTTTGATTTCTTATTTCATTATTAACAATAAAAAACACAAATAATAAATATAAAAGAAAAGGAAAGAAGGATGTGCACACAAAAAATATAGGCCAAAGCTCATGTAGATGTATTCCATCAAGTCCGCAAGTACAAACAAAGTACCGCTGATTTAGGATTGAACTCAAAAACATTTTGTACTTTCTTTGTACTAATTTTGTGGCCTCGATGGAATAAATGAGCATCGGCCTTTATTTTTGTGTGCAGATTCAATTTCATTAGTAAAACCTGTAGTCAAATGGGTTGTATTGCAGTTATACCCTACAATGCTATGCGATTCCAGCGATAGCTCACTATGTTGATGTTGCTCCAGACCCATATGTGGTTGTTCGTTTCCATGGAACACCAAACAGTTTCAATACAACAACGGTTCAGAGTGACCGCAAGCACCACAACAGTAGTCCACATGACTCATGCGTTATCTTCCCAAACGTCTGAAGTCATATGATAGATTTTGTTTGAGGAACAGACTGAAATTCAAATCACTCACGGAAAATCTTTGAAATCTCATTTGTGTTCACAGTGAGCTTGACAGATGTGGTCACTATCAGCTGTTGATGCATGGAACAAAGCGGAAAAAATATCAGCGTACGGGTTTGGAACGACATGAGGGTGAGTAAACAATGACAGAATTTTCATTTTAGGGCAAACTATCGCTTTAATAAACGGTCTGGATGTGTATAATTCATCAGGATGTGTTATTCGAAAGGAAAAAATTGTTTTGATAAGTGTTCATCAAAACATAATGGTTTCCTCTGTCTCTGAAACAACTTTCCCTGCTGACATACACGAGTCAAACAGGTGCTGATAGCACACTAATAAACTACACTGCTGTTCAAAAGTTTGGGGTCAAAAGTGTGATCAAAAGTTATTACAAAAGATTTCTCTTTTGAATTAAAGCTGTTCTTTCTTTCTATTCATCAAAGAATCTTAAAAAAAAATATGAAGCAGCACAACTGTTTTTAACATTGATATTAATCAGAAATGTCAACAGCAAGTCATTAGTATGATTTCTGAAGATCATGTGACACTGAAGACTGGAGTAATTTTGCTGAAAATTCAGCTTTGATCGCAGGAATAAATTACACTTTAAAATATATTCAAATATAAACCAGATATGATGTTTCACAATATTACTGTTTATAGTTTTCATCATTCGTTCATAAACATTAAAAGATCATATGACCCAATAATAATTTTTTACAATTATTTAATATCTAAAAATGTATATGAACCACCAACACATAATCTATACACTAATGAAGTCCTGCTATTCATTATTTCCACTGAACAGTTTTCCACTCTGAAATGTGTCACATCGTGAAAGTTCAGTGTATTGTGAAATCATTTCATGTTGTTGTTATTAAATATGGCATCACTCCATCATGCAAGATCTGATTTTGAAACAGTCTGGGCTGACCCCATTATTTTTGCACCACCACTAGCATCACAAAACAGAACTGCCTTTATAGTTTTCCATTTCTATTGAAATGAACAAGGTTGCTGAATAATATTTTTCTCCAGGTATTGTTAAGGAAGCAGGAACCTACTGTCTGTTTGGTGGCTCCTCTTTGGGTTTTGGGGTAAGGACTGTACTTGGGTTTGTCTGGTTTCCCTGCAGCTCTGTCTTTATGGCGTCTGCTGCTGATATGCTGACGATACAAACACAGAATGTGACACAGATGTGATGAGCCGACAGACACCGTTTACAGATTCTATAACAGCATTTAATGCTGTTATGAACTTTTCATACCAAATTAAAATACAATTTGCACTGCAGATTATTTGCCACAAGCATTTATAGCAAAACAAACCACTGCCATTAGCGGCACCAAAGCAGAATATTCCATCCTTTATTATTTATTTAGACTGAATGATGTTGAATGATTTTGATTTATGTTTCACTATGATTTATTTATTTTTAATATTGTTTAATATTGTATGGATGGTGGGTATTTATATCCTCCACAAAATTACAGAAATCATTTTTACATCAACATATATCTACACAACTAATTAAAGTAATTCTTTTCTTTATTTAAAAAAAAATCTTAAAATCTTAAAATAAAAATCTATCTATCAATATCTATCTATCTATCTATCTATCTATCTATCTATCTATCTATCTATCTATCATTTGATTATCAATTTCACCATTTTATCATGGTGCAATATGACATATGTTGTTGTTCATCTGAGGTTTTATTTTCCAAACTTTAAGACCTGCCAAAGACCAGATAATTTTTTTTTACATGAAAACCATGGAATTCAATAGGATGTCCTAACTTTTTCACATGACTATATATATCATTATAATAATTTATAACAATAATAATAGCAATAACAACAACAACAACAACAAATAATACTAATTAATACTTATTGTATTCTTTCATTTATTACATGGAATTTCTCGCATCTTTCTTCAAAAAGCAATTTTTTTACTTTTGAATCTTTCCATCTCCATAAAATAAATGGTTTAACCACTGCTTTAAAGCAGGTACTGTACATCAAAAATAGGCAATTATTACTATTATTTTAGTAAAATAGTAAACAATATTTCACTAAAATCTTACAAACCTTAAAATCCTCCAGTAGAGTGACAACATTAGAGTTACTTTATAAATGAAATCTCACAAATAAAATCTGAAGTCAAATGAGATTTTGACATTATTTTACTGAAATCCATGCAGCGATGCTTTTGATGCTGCCTATGTAATGCTGCCACATCATGCTGCGCTCTGGCTTTCAGAGTGACAGTCAAATGAGGTTCGGCACTCACCTGCTTGAGCTGCGTCTCTGAATTGACACGCACGTCGCAGGCTTCACAGTGGAATGTCTTGTTCTGCAGGCCCGTGTCTGCTTTAGCGGGTGCAGTCAGCTTGCTCTTCAGTCCGGGCCTGGGGAAGGATTTGATGGAGCCGATCCCACTACGAGCCTCCAGCATGGTTTTGTGTTTGGTGCCTGAGGAACAAAACATGGCAGGTTCAAAACATTTATCATCTTAATGATACGCATTCGCCAGAGAAAATAAAACCGTGAGGGCTGGATGGGGTCTTTAGCGCTGATGCATCACATTTCAAAGTCAATTACTGTATATGTATTAGAACTAAGTATACACTAACCGTCAAAAGAGACATGTGACTGAATTTATGGTTCTCATTGATCTTAAACTAAAGGTCTTTGCTTTAATACTTGAAAAAAAAATGATACAGATCAGCTGGATCAAACAGTGAAGGAAAAGCAGCTTCTGTGACCCACAGCTTTGGTTTCAGTATTTTTATGATTCATTTTCTCCTTAAGCATATTTTGTTCCGAAGTTCCAAACCATGAACCAAATCAAGCAGCTCCACATCACAACATTTATCTGAAGCAAAAAGTGTTTCAGAACAGGCAGTCAGTAAGATTTCTAATGCTTTTAAAAGAAGTTTCTTCTGTTCACCAATGCTCCGTTTATTTGACCAAAACACAGTAATAATGTGAAATATTTTTACAATTTAAAATAACTGCTTCCTATTTGGACACATTTTAAAATGTAATTTATTCCTGTGATGCACAGCTGAATTTTCAGCATCATTACTCCAGTCTTCAGTGTCACATGATCCTTCATAAATCATTCTAATATGCTGATTTGCTGCTCAAGAAACATTTCTGATTATTATCAATGCTGAAAACAGTTGTGCTGCTTCATATTTTTGTGGAAACCATGATTTTCGGGATTCTCAGATGAATAGAAAGTTCAAAAGAACAGCATTTATTCGAAACAGAAATCTTTTGTAACATTATAAATGTTTTTACTGTAACATTTGATCAATTTAATGCATCCTTGCTGAATGAAAAACATTAATTTCTTAAACAAAATACTGATGACAAACTTGTGTGTTGTAGTTTGTGTTGCTAATTATTATGTTAATGTAAACTAATTAGTCTGAAAAATGTCCTCACAACCCAACTTCCCAAAAATCATAACCGAGGTGTAGTATCTTGCTGTAGAATTAAAGTATTTTAGTAGTACTTTGATTTTTTACATTTCTTTTTTAAACTCTTTGACTTTTAACTTAGTTTCTAATAAAGAAGCTGTTCACTGCGGTAATTTAAATTTTTTACCATGACAAGAGTGACTTATTACTTTCATAAAATTGCAGCAACACCAATATGATAAAAGGCCCTTTTTTTTAAAGGCTATGTTACTTCAGTTCTGTAGTCTTGCATGTGTCAGAGTAAGACCTGATCCTGTTCAATTCAGAAAAGCCTCAGTGCAGGCGCTCTGAGTAGCTGCTCACCACTGTTATGCGCGTCTAGCTGTGACGCAGAGTTGACGGCCACCTTACAGAGGGAGCAGTAGAGCAGACGCAGTGCTTTCTCATCCTCCGTCTCCGTCTCTGTCTCTGGACTGACTGTGGGGTCGTTCTCCTCCAGTTCAGGCAGGTTGGGCGTGATGGAGCGGCCGTCCTCTCCTCCTGACACTGAGGTAGACTCTGGCTCTGTGGGCTCCATGCTGGGGCCGGACCCCGGGGCAGAAGAGGGTGATGAAGGGGCCACAGGCGCTCCAGGACTCCCACCTGTAAAAGACAAATGACCTGTTATTGGTAAGTGTGATAGCGCTTTAGTGTTTATACCGTAGCAGATCTAGTTTAAAATAATAGTTTTAGGGTTATTATTGCAAGTCTTTTGTTTTGATCTCAAGTGTTTCATAATGTAATGCAAGCTAATCATGAATAATTGTTTGGTTTCCATTTATCACAATGTAACAAGCAAACAATAACTCGTCATTTATTATGAATAACCATTTAGATAGTATCCATCAAGTTCTAAATATAAAGAGAAAATGATTTAGACTATTGAAAGAAAAACATTTTTGGACAATTTCCTACATAACTAACAAACTACATGGCAATACAAAGTGTGCTTTTATTAAAACAATTATAATAATTTAATAAATTGCAAAAATTTAAATAAAATAAAACAAACAACCAAATAAATAAATAAATACAGACTCGTCATTAATTTATTATAAATAATCATTTAGTTTGCATCTTCAAAATGATTAAAATCAAGACCTTTTCATTTTTATAGTCTTTAATTTAATGGACTATGCAATATAACATTTAATTACAACTTAAAAAAAAAATAGAACAACATAATAAAATTTAAAAATTAATTATAAAATTAAATAAATATTTGATAAACACATGCCTATTTTTCTAACTGAAGCACTGCACCGAATGCTATTGAGGCGCAAATACAAGTCAGACTTTTCTAATTATACACACATTATATTGTCCACTGGATGGATGAGTATTGGATTGTGTTTTGGATGAATAAATATGCAGCAGGCACACTTAAACACAAACCCTGATGTCACTGATGACTTGTCGACCTCTAAAAGCTCCTTCGTTGCCATTGTCAATAATACATGAGCACATTATTCCATCGAACAGCACTCTCGTATTCTGGCTGTGAGTTTTTCCCTGAGTGTTGGACTTGCTTTGATTTGAAGACTTCCTTTATTTGTGCTGGAAAATAACTGTGTCAAATATCAAGATCGATGGCGCCACACGCCAGTATTACCTAATGCGGTCGACACTGAAATTAATTGCACCGAATAAGATAAACTGCCGCTGATTTTCCCCAGATGAGGTCTGGTTCTGGCAGGACGCTCTGATCAATGTCTGAGGTGTCTGAACTCTTTGTACAGTAATAACACAGAGGCTCTCTTCATTTCAGACCCTGCGGACTCAATCGATACTGATATGTCATTCTATTTTGGTGACCCGTTAAGTAGAGTCTCTTATTTATCCCAGAGCTCCTCTTCGGATCATCTGTAAAAGAAAAAGAGGCATGGATGCTACCGAACGTCTCGCTCAAACTAAGACCAATTAGTTAACCCTAGGGCTTCAACAAACAGTTATTTTGAAAATCAATTAATCTAATGATTATTAGAATGAATAATAAACAAATTGATTATTGCACTGATTAATCAATAAACTTTCAACTTTCGTAATTAGTAGCAATTCATTAAAATATAGAGTTCACATTCTACACAACTTTTCCACAACATTCTAATTTATTGAGATGCACCTGTACATGGAGCGGTTGTAATTCTAACTGAAAGTGACAATGGCATCATTATTTCATGGTTAATACTGTAAAGTTGCTTGCTTTTTAGCAGTCTAGTTATTGTATAACGCTCTATTACAAATGTGACGTGACTTACTGGAGCTGGTGCAAAGATTCATATTGCTATGATCAGATGCTTTCTTAACTGCTGTTTTCTCACTGCTGTCATTTTTGTTGTGTTTATTTTGTTATTGAGAGGAAAGCATCTAAACGTCACTCTTAGCAGAGTCGTAATGTTTGCTGACCACACAACGTTGCTTGTTTATATTGAACTTCTTTTTACCTCTAACTGAAGAACGGAAAAGAACTTCGCCACGATTACATCGGGGGCTTTACACAGGACAATATATTTGTTCATCGTTTTGTAAAACTTTCCCACACGCTACTGTTTCGTGTAGTCAAAGTACTTACTCAAAAAAGTAATCCACTACAAATTACTAATTACTTCTTTAAAATTGTAATTTGTTTACATGACTGATTACTGCATTTAAAAAGTAATCAAACCTAAAAAATACCCTACAAATTGAAACTCATAGCTTCTTCAGTACTTTAATATTGACTGAAAAATTACATAAGCATCAAAACAATAACTTGAACGATCACTTGCATTTTTTCCTGATAACTGTGAAAAGAACTTGTTTCATAACTTGTTTTCATAATTTTTGATCGTACAGATAAGAGTAATACATCATTTGAAACTGTAAAAGCTCTACTTTTATTTCTACACTCGCAATATCAACAAAACATTGTTCTTTATAGCGTACAATTTGTACAATTGTCTTGTAACAAATAGGGTGCGCTTTCTGCAGTCTCAGTCTCCATGAATACCTTCCTGAAACGTGTGATTAAAAGAACAAAACTTAGCAAATACTTGACACACAGACATGAGAAATATATCTAAAGATGGCTTGAAGTAGAGACCTGCACTCCCGCGGAACCCAACGCAACAGGGTGCGGCGCGGGACAACTCTTGATGGGCGAGTGCGGGTGCGGGCGGGAAGAGACTCGTGTGTGTGTGTGTGTGCGGGATGCGGGAGAATAAAATGATTCGCGGGACTCCCGCAAAATAGAAATGATCTAAACATAAATTGTCTAAAACATATAAATTGTTATTTATGTCTCTAGGTTGAAGAAGTGTCTATTTTTAAATGTAAGTAAGTAATTTCGAAAACAAATATTCTCTGATAAAGTAATCTGTATGAAACCAAGGCTTGAGACGCGCAAACATGTAAATGCCCACATCACCTTTGTAAAAAAAAAAAAAAAAGCATTTAGATTAATCAAGTTCATCTCAGCTAATTTTCCTTTTTGGAAGAAGACGCACTGTGAGGAATAAGCCTTGAATTTACCTCAGAAGAAGAATGCGATGCGACGCGGGGATTAATCCAGCGGAGGATCCAATTCTGACAAGTCATTTATTTTTACTTATATTAGTGTTATTGTGACATAAACTTGTACACATTTACTAGTTGAACTTTTCCCAAACTATAATGCCAGACTAGAATATGTGAAATCGAGTGCAACATTTTGAAATATGATAGGCAACCTTTCATTGCATATAAATGTTGTAGAACTCATCTGCATTTTAGCGTGCATTCTCCAGTGATTTATTAAGGGCATACTGAGGCGCAAAATGATTTTTACTTCATATTTTTAACACTGCATTTGTAACATAAGTAACATACTTTTATTGACATTAGTAACTGTAATCAAATTACAAAAATTTTAAATGTAATGCATTACATTTCTGTGTTATCAGGAAAAGTAATTAGAATACAGTAACGTTACTCTATAATGCATTATACCCAACTCTGCTCATAAGCGTGTCTTCTTCTATTGGATAATATGTAGGATGGTTGAAATACAGTCTTGCGCTACAGTGCCACACTGGTCAAACAGCATCATTGCAGGCACTTACATTAGGTCATACGAGATCAAAGACTATTCAAAAAATAATAATTTTTGTGGATAGTGTCTATACTTTTGCCTAATCGTTTCAGCCCTAGTTAACCCTAACTCCAGCAATATAGTTCTGAACATATCGTTTTGGAGCCCAGAGTCCTTCATCCATGTTGAAAGGCTCACCAGCTGGCTAAAGGAGATTAGCTTGTTGAGCCGTGGACTGGGGCGTAAGCGCCGATGGCAAAAAGAGCCATTTCTCTCCCACCAGAGAAGCATCATTGACCATGACGGCTCGGCACAGGGAACTTCATTTACACTCCAGTTTCTATTAAATCTGCAGCGGCAACCGCACGGACACTTCAGTCGAGCTTGACCAGTAAGAGCCGGGAGCTCAACTAGAGACAACAGGAAACCAAAAGAGCTCTTCTCAAAGCTCTACAGATGAGGGTTTGGACAGGGAAAAACAACAACGGTTATAACAGTCTACGTCAACCAGTAAGACAACTTACTCGGTCTACTACAACATGTCAATGGCAGTACTGGGTAGATTACTTACAAATTGTAAGCCTAGTCTGTTACTGATTACAAATTACATCATGAAAATTTAAGCCAGTAATGTAATATTCTGACTACTTTTGACCTAACTTGTTTACATATTTACATGCATTTTTGTTATATAGATTAAAAAAAAAAAAAAAAGAAGGGAAATAAAATATATTCCATTCTTTGTTTTGTAAGATGATGAAAAGCTAATAATGAAATCTTAAAAATGAAAAATAAAATGAGTAAATTATTTTAAAATAAAAAATAAAGCGCCTGAACACCCTAATTTGAAATATTTATATCAAATAATATATAATATATCAAAGTCTTCCAGGTTTTAAATATAGGACCTCATTTGTTAACATTAGTTAATGCATTAATGTATTATCATACACTAACAATGAGCAATATATTTTTACAAAAAAAAAAAAAAAACGAAGGGAAATAAAATATATTCCATTCTTTGTTTTGTAAGATGATGAAAAGCTAATAATGAAATCTTAAAAATGAAAAATAAAATGAGTAAATTATTTTAAAATAAAAAATAAAGCGCCTGAACACCCTAATTTGAAATATTTATATCAAATAATATATAATATATCAAAGTCTTCCAGGTTTTAAATATAGGACCTCATTTGTTAACATTAGTTAATGCATTAATGTATTATCATACACTAACAATGAGCAATATATTTTTACATTTATTAACCACTGTTAATGTTCACAGTTCACAGTCGATTAACTAATGTTAACAGTATTTTGCTGTGAAAAATGTATTAGTAAATACTGAGGTCAACTAATGTATTTAACTAATGTTACCAAATGAACCCATATTGTAAAGTGTTACCATATTTATCAATATTTTGAATTAGCTTTTATTTTTATTTTATTTTTTTTTCAGTTTTCATTTTCATAGTTTTTAATTGTGCTTTTTATTAGCTTTTGTTTTGATTTTTATATTTCTATTATAGCTTTAGTTCATTTTTATTTTAGTTTTAGAACTTTATTTTGGTTTTAGAACTTTATTTAGTTCTAATGTTTATGTTTTTAAATTGAAATTTTTCAGTTTTACATTTTTAAATGTAAGTTTTCATCTGATATTTATTTTCTATTTTAGCTTTCTTTCAATTATCTGGTAGTAATTCTCTCAATTACTGGTTTAGTAAGCGCACATTCAGTGCAAAGATGTGTGCGAAGGAGCACATCATCTGGAAATAATTATGTCCTATTTTAAGTAGGATGCTGAATCACAGGCAATTTCACCAATTATGAATCACATTCCACTTAATGATTCCAGTTCCGTAATGACTCCATTAATGCTTCTTTTATTACTTTTGAGGAAAACCCTCATATAAATAGTTCTGATTATATACTAAACAAACACAACATTATTTGTGGTAACATTTCAAACAAGAACTAATTTGTCTTTTTGGCTGAGTCATTAAAAAGAACTGGTTCAAAAGAGTCATTTGTTTATGAATCAGATTACACCGGTTCTGCAGTATGTTCCTTACTGTGTGCAACCGGTGAGGATAATGCAAATAATAAAGACTGAATCTACAGCAGCACTGTTCTTCATAATCTTAACAAAATTGCCAAACTTTGCTGCTGCAAGAACACTGTGTGGATGCATGTATTTTGTGAACAGACCAAGCAATTTAGATAATGTTTCCATCCAGCTTCACTCTTTCAGTGAAGAGGTAATTTAAAACAGCTACACTTACAATTAATCAATTTACCGCTAACGTCAAAAAGCCCACAAAGTCATTTGCTGTTTATGGGGAGATTCACCTTGAACGACAGATAAAGAGTAAATGAGGTGAGCGGCAGCGCTGACCTGAACATTAGCCTCATTTTCATCTAACATCAGGAGGCTCGGATCACAAGCGGCCAACTCTACAGGAAGTCTGGCACATCCCAAACTACGACGTGTGATCAATTTGAGCAGCATTTGTGTGTGAAAATAAGTCATTAAAGGGTAATTTGTGAGAGTACAGGCTGCTTTGATTGTCTGTCAGAGTGCTGGTGATCTATAGACTCTGCTGTGACCTGTGAGCCAAAAGAAGGAGAAATGCACACAGACAGAACATTAGAGAAGGAAAAAGACAAAGAGATCAATGGTTCCTCATTAATGACCGGAATGGACTTGATCAATCTGCTCTATCAAGGTGCTGAAGGTGACAGAACAGATCTGGGTCAATCCATCTAGTTAATTTTTATGTCACCAATCATATTCCGAAGCCCTAAAGTATATGGAAAGACACTTTTTGGACACACTTGAAATATCTGAATGTCACTGCATTCGTTCACAAAATATCACAATGACACTTTTTTTTCTTAAATGCTAAAATGCAATGACATTCATACATTTTGAAATTGTGGCTAAAGAGCCTTAATACTCTTTTGCCTTAATGATTTATATAAACACTCTAAAATATCATCTTGTTTGATAAAATTGTTGATAATATTGCAATTTGAAAAGATTATTATATATAT
>NW_015540875.1:1215825-1229258 GCF_001515605.1 Sinocyclocheilus anshuiensis | reverse complement strand
ATATATATATATATATATATATATATATATATACACATACATAAACTGAAAAAAATATTTTAAAAACTAAACCATTTTCATTTAGTTTAACTTACTTTGGAGTGGTTTCCCAGATAGGGATTAGATTAAACCAGAAAGGGATCTCATTATAATATTACCGCCCCTTAATCTGTAAATTTACACCCATGGCGCCGTTATTGTGTTTTCGCAAGCGACAACGGTGTACCAACTCCAATGCCATGGCGAAAGTCTGAGCAAAACATGCTAACTGTTCTGTCTTTGGCTGCACAGGCGAGCACAAAACACTATTTACAGTCCCAGCCTCAGAGGACACAAGAGAGCAGTGGATTTATTGATTTATTTACTGTATATTGCTGCTGCCACACAGATCTAAAATAAACAAGCGATTTATTTCCCAGCTGTTTACCTTCACAGACATAACCGACTGTTTTTTGTAACTCATGTGTGTTTTTAACGTAAACCTGTTTGTGAATGAGAACTTAGTTTAGTGATCACATGCTGTGACAGCCGCTTTCTGTGTGTGTGTGCTTCGGATATGTGCGCTCAGAAAAACGTGTATCAGTTTAAAAGCATTATTTCAGCGCGATAAACATGATAATCAGAACCAAAACAGATAGATGTTTTTAGCAGGTCCGAGCTGTAAAGGCGCAGCTCTATTCTGGAAAATGGGGCAGGGAGCAGCAGCTCATTTGCATTTAAAGACACAGGCCCGAAAAACAGCGCGTTTCTGCTTCCACTCAAAATAGGCAAAATATTTCAAAATGATATAATAAATGATATGTGGAGTATTTTGAGCTGAAACTTCACAGACACATTCTGGGGACACCAGAGACTTATATTACATATTGTAAAAAGGGGCAAAATATGTCTCCTTTAAGATATGCCAGTGCAGGCTGTTTTCAGTTTAGACAGCTCTAACATTTATTTTAGTCTAGGACTAGTCTTAAGCCCTGTTCGTGAAACCGCCCCATGATGTACTAAAATAGGTAAAACTGAAATAAAAAATAAAAACTATATAGATTTTTTTTAAATAATAAAAATGCTATTATAAGATCTAATATTAGTTTGTTGAATTTCAAAAATAGATTAATAATAAATTAAAATATTTGTTTTTATTTGTAAAATATATATATTAAATTCTGTCTGATAAAATTAACAGAACTTTTCAAAATATTAATCTTTAAAATATGTATTAATAAATGATTATTAATTACGATAAATAATAATTAAATAATACATTGAAAAATAGTTTGATAATTAAATCATACCAATTATAAAATAATATATATATCTCATTTTCTCAAGTAACCCAATAAAGAATGATGTATAACCCATCTGCTCATTCCATCAGCTCCTCTCCGGTCCCGCCGATGTGCCCAAATGCTCTGCCAATCTCTGCTCTTTAATTACGGGAGCAGTAATAAGCGCACTTCTCCATAATCCTTCCACCCTCGTTATTACACCAACTAATCAGAAAGTTCCCTTGAGTTCTGATTACATTTTCACCATGATGCTGGATTAAGGCCTCTAATTATAATGATTACGCCCCATTATGAATCACACTGACTTGTGAAATCAGGCCCTGAGGGCCACGCATTCCTGTCAGACCTCTGTTTTTCATTAATTGCCCCAAATATCTAATTTCTCCAAATTCTCCATATTTTATAGAGAGTAATAGCTGCTGTGAAACACCAGTGAGGAGGTCATTTGTGCTGCTGCCATAACGCTGCGACACGACAGCTTTGTACTGACAGCCAATCAGTCTGTCCACACTGCGTGACACGACACATTCACCAATCAGAAGACATTTGATGTTTCATGTACAGCTGACATTTGTTTTTGTTTTTTTGTGAGAGAAATTAACAGTTTTATTTAGCAAGGATGCAAAGATTAACAGCCACCTCCAGCATTTTTTGATCATTTTCACAAAATCGTCATGCCCCGCCCAAATGCTCTGCCAATCTCTGCTCTTTAATTACGGGAGCAGTAATAAGCGCACTTCTCCATAATCCTTCCACCCTCGTTATTACACCAACTAATCAGAAAGTTCCCTTGAGTTCTGATTACATTTTCACCATGATGCTGGATTAAGGCCTCTAATTATAATGATTACGCCCCATTATGAATCACACTGACTTGTGAAATCAGGCCCTGAGGGCCACGAATTCCTGTCAGACCTCTGTTTTTCATTAATTGCCCCAAATATCTAATTTCTCCAAATTCTCCATATTTTATAGAGAGTAATAGCTGCTGTGAAACACCAGTGAGGAGGTCATTTGTGCTGCTGCCATAACGCTGCGACACGACAGCTTTGTACTGACAGCCAATCAGTCTGTCCACACTGCGTGACACGACACATTCACCAATCAGAAGACATTTGATGTTTCATGTACAGCTGAGATTTGTTTTTGTTTTTTTGTGAAAGAAATTAACAGTTTTATTTAGCAAGGATGCAAAGATTAACAGCCACCTCCAGCATTTTTTGATAATTTTCACAAAATCGTCATGCCCCTAGAATATTTTGTTGCATGAATATCTGCCCTTTCTGTCTGATTACGACCTTTTTTAAGACTTGCAGAAGCCCTGTATCTCAAACATACTAAATCTGAACACAGTCGGAGACAGTGTTGAGATCTCTTCTGAAACTGACACATGTAAGATCCCTGGGCTCTTTTTCTCAGGAGAAACATCTGAGCAGAGACCCGAGAGCACCATCCCGGTCCGTAATCCAGCCCTGAACCACGTGAAAGCGTCTCCTCTTCTCTCTTCCCTGACTTGAGCTTTCTGCCCGCATTGTGCAGCTGTCTGAGCTGGCGTCCCTCCCCTGACAATCTGCTCTTTAATAGCTAATATCAGGGTACATTTCCTGCGGCACTGGACTGGAACAGAGAGATGGGGGCGTACAAAATTTACATCTAAACAAAACAAGCCCTGCAGCCTATGCATGCAAACACAGGACAGCATTGTATATGCATGGAAGTTTTGTCTTTTGTTGCTTCCCAAAGTTTTAAAGTATTCATTTTTGTGAAGTACTAAGTACTATTTTTAATATGTATGTAATAATTTAATATGTATGTTTATTAAAATGTTTAATAAAATAACAATGTAAATATTTATTATAAATAATATAACATTTCCATATACTGCATAATTTTATATTATATATATGTGTGTGCATAAATATTATATGCTATACTATTATATACTATTCATATAATATCATAAAGTATAAATTATACAATATACAGTCAAACCAAAAATTATACAGACACCAAATATAATTTTTGACTTTTTTTTAATAGTGGATGCAGGGCACTATAGTTCATTTATGTAAGTGAGGATAGCAAAATAAAGTAGGCTGTGACATATTATACCCAAAAATTCTTCATACAGTGGACTACCAGTAAAACTGATAAAAAAATTTGGGACCAAAATTATTCAGACACTTTGACCTGAACAAGTATTTTTTTCTTTAATTGCTAATGCGAACTTTTCACACCACAGATTTAACAAAATTAAGCATTGCTTGGTAATTGGTTGACCTAAAGTGGTATTGTCTATTTGTGTACTTAAATTTAACAGCTGACAGCTATTCAACCGAATTCATTGAATAAGTTTTCTGACATTATCAAGGTGAATTTGATGAGTTCTTGTCATATTTTATTTTCTGAACTATAGCGAATAAACTGTGATAATGTGAGAAATGTTGAAGGTGTGTGAATAAATTTTGGTTTGACTGTATATAAAATATACAATATAAAATTAGCAAAATACATATGAATATCATTTTATTTATATTATTTTTTATTTATATAGCACACAAAAAATTAAATAAATACAAATAAATTAATTTTGGTTATTTTACAATATTCACATTTTGATCCTTATAGTGAAAACTGAAAATTAATTATTGAATAAAATATAATTAATTAATAATTAATTAATTAATATAAAAAATAAAATTACAAATACCGTCAGCAACATATGAGTATCCCTTCCATAGAGTATGCATATATTGCATACATCTTTTGCAAAGGCAAAGTTTAGTATGACCTTTACAGATAAGCCGCAAGCTAAGAAATTCACTTTGAATGCAGTGACATCGAGGTGGAAGATGACAAATACCTCCAAAGTATGTAGTCAAATGCATACATATTCTCTTCCCACACATTATTCACTTCCCAGCCCTGACAAATGACTGTTATTTCATTTATAAGAGAAAAAAAGAAAACCTTGAATTAAACACATTAAACAGCCACTCCAAAAGAGCAGACAATCTCGCGCGCTGCTATCTGCTCTCTGAAGCCGCGCTATTAGTGTCTGAGCCTCTGCTATTCATTACATGCGGCAAATAAACTCTAGATAATGCAGCTTTCAGCCGCCCCCACAATTCATCTCTCTGACATCTACGCACATTAATATTCATTACCGAGTGGCATTTTGACAAACAAACGCCCAGCTCGCCGCAAACGTTGGGAAAGGGAGAGAAGCGGTCGGGTGTGATGCTGCGTTCGGTATGATGTGGCGTGATTTATCGGGAGGTTTCTGGCCCTGCGTGATCATGTACTCAACTGGGTCACGGTGCCCTTCTTTATTCGCAGGCTTTATTAATGCAAACAATACACCGGCTCGATTAGTTTTCTGATAACGGCTGAGGTAGGTCACCGATCCATGCATTTCCATTCCAGAGATACAAAGGGGGGAATTGACTAAAATGAATTGCACCCGCTGATGATAGCACCATTTATTTGCACGTGGTGCATGTGTTGTTTTAGCACCGTTCGCTAAAGAAATTATGCAAATTGAACAGCGCAAATATACACAAAAGACCTGTGGTAAATGTGATGTGCATGGTGCAAAAGCCAATTTTGAGTACTAAAGAGTGCAGGATGCAGCACACTATCACGATCTAACATACTTAATGTGAATGCACAGCATCACTCCACAAAAGCACCTGCTTTATGAATAAGGTGCAATCAATAATGAGTCTCATTTACATAGAAAGGAGGCGTGTTTGCATGGGAAAGAATAAAAATTGCTTAATTTAAATGCAGCATATTCTTATTTTAGCACATTTAGTGCCTGGTTAACCTGGATTGCCATGTAGTCAAAAAGATGATGCATATAGTTGCAATTAAATAAAGTACTGCAGAAGATAAAGCTGTACTTCCTCCAAGGAATAGTTCACCCAAAAATAAAAATTTGCTTTGAATGTATTATCCCTCAGGCCATCCAAGATGTAGATGAGTTTGTTTCTTCATCAGATTTGGTGAAATGTAGCATTGCATCACTTGCTCGCCAAAGGATCCTCTGCAGTGAATGGGTGCTGTCAGAATCCAAACAGCTGTCAAATACACTAAAATGTTACATTTTTCACTAAATAGCAGGGTTCTTATCGCTAACTAAAACTGAAACTGTATAAAACATTGTTTGTTGCTTGAAATAAAATAAATAGTAACTTAAATAAAATAAAATATCTAAATCAAATTTTTTTTTTAAATTCAGCTAGTTGCCACGGTCAAAATTTCTCATTTTCATTTAGTTTCAGGTGAAGTACTAAAATAACTAAAACTAAATAAACTAAAACTAATAAATAAAAATAAATACTTTATAAGAAATATACAAACACAACAAAATGACTAAAACTCTGACTAAAAGAGCATTGTGTTAGCAGCGCAAAAGGTCGTGGGTTCGATTCCCAGGAAACACACATACTGGTAAAAAAATGTATAGCCTGAATGCACTGTAAGTTGTCTGCTAAATGCATAAATTATTATTATTAATTATTAATTAATCATTGCCTATAATTAAAGGAATGGTTTACCCAAAAATTAAAATTTGCTGAAAATTTACTCACCCTCAGGTCATCCAAGATTGAGTTTGTTCCTTCAAGGTATCAGATTTGTAGAAATGTAGCATTACATCATTTGCTCCGCAATGGATGCTCTGCAGTGAATGGGTGCCGTCAGAATGAGAGTCCAAACAGCTGATAAAAACATCACAATAATCCACAAGTAATCCACATCACTCCAGTCCATCAGTTAACATCTGGAGAAGTGAAATGCTTTGTGTTTGTAAGGAACAAATCCAACATTGAGACATCAAATCATTGCTTCTTGCTAAATTATGAGTCCGTGATCAATAACCAGGAGAGAAATAAACACAGACCAAGCAGTGTTTACAGGCAAAAACAGCCATAAACAAATATGTGGGTGTATTTTGATGTGAGAGGAAAACAGGAGATGGATTTTTTTACTGGAGGAAGTGTTATTATGGATTATGGACTAGTATTTTGACCAGAAACAATGGTTTGAAGTCTAAAACGGCTTACTGATGGATTTGTTTCTTACAAACACACAGCTTTTGTCTTCTCCAGATGTTAACTGATGGACTGGAGTGGTGTGGATTACTTGTGGATTATTGTGATGTTTTTATCAGCTGTTTGGACTCTCATTCTGACGGCACCCATTCACTGCAGAGGATCCATTGGTGAGCAAGTGATGCAATGCTACATTTCACCAAATCTGATGAAGAAATGAACTCATCTACATCTTGGATGGCCTGAGGGTGAGTACATTCTAAGCAAATTTTTGTTTTGGGTGCACTGTTCCTTTGAAAAAGTATTGCCAAAAAAAAAAAAACATTGCAGAAAAAAAGTTTCATCCACATGTATTTTGCAATTATATTTAGTTTAGTCTTTTGCAGTATTTATAAATATATGAATAATCTTTTTGACTTACTGACCAATAAAGAATTTTTTGCAGAATTTTTTTTTTTTTCATTTACATGCATCGGGGTTCTTTTTTAAATTAAATACAGCTTTGTCTTTTGCACCGTTTTTTTTTGTTTTTTACACTGAAAGATTGCATGCAAAACCATTGCAACTGTTTAGTGAACTCACCCCAAAGTGTTGACAAGAACAACTTTTGGTAACAGGAATGTGTTATGAATTGCACGATGCACAGAGAACACAAACTGCTGATGCTAGCGCATTATTTGTGTTTATGTGATGCATCTACGGGTCCACACAAACTGCATTTCCTCTGGCTCATAGAGATGAGGCACTGCTTTATAAGACAATAACGGCTTGTGAAGGAGCGTCTCTCTGACTTCAGGCTACACTTTTGCCTTAAAATGCCACAAATTAGATTACACCAGGTGTTTGAGCACAAACAGACACTTTGATTGGGCGAGCTTGACTGCTGGGCCTAAACAAGCAGAACAAAATAGAGTGAAGTAAATTATTGGTTCCAGAACAGGTTCCAGACATGTGTTGAGTGCACCTAATTCCACAATGTGCTTACGTACACAATTTTGTGCCATGAGACTCCAGCAACCTGATCCAGCTGTAATCCTGCAGAGAATACAGCCAACCCCTGGATCGCTAACAAACACATCACACAGGAGGATGCTGTTTGCTTTGGACCATCTGAAACAGCACTACGAGTCATATTGAACCACCAGAGCGATATATAACTTCACTGTACTGCGGAAGAATATCAAGATCAGAACCTGAACCTGAAGTGGGCATCATGCTATTTTCCACTGCTGCACATGGATATGAAATACTGTACTGGTGCAACAGCAACACAATTACTGCAAAACGCCTGCCTAGGCCTCAAATTATGGCCTTTAAGCCGATTCTTGGAACATTTTTCTTGTTTCCAGTTCAGAGAGAGATCTTTGTGACAGAAATAGAAGAGGAGGTCAGCTCTTGTCCAGGGAAATCTGATGAATGCTTCTTCGGTAGCACAAAACGGCAATAAATCGCAGAACTCGCACAGATTCTTGCATTTTTAGGAGCGCTCTTTGCACGTGCAAAACTTGCCGATGATGCTAGGGTGTTCTGGGTGGTTTCTTAAGTCTTCATGATATGTTTTGTAACAAGAAACCCCTTCAGTAAACAAACCCCTCAGTTATCAAGTGTACTATCGCTAAGGGTTTTATTTTTGCAACCGACTGCTAGGCTTTACATATGGATCAATGTAAAAGTGTGGTCACATTTACTGTTTCTCTATGAAATTTTGTGAGAAAAAATACAACAATTCCAGTGGCAATTTGTGCAAATGTTCAGATGCCAAAACAAACAACAAATGGTGCTAATATACACTCACGGTGTGCTGTAATACTAAAGAAAAAAGCAAAATCATGATCTTAACCCTTATCTCCATACCAAAATCTCAGATGGCCAGACAGTGATTTTCATCTTTTATTATCATTAAAATATTGGTGAGTAAGTGAATGTTTTGCCATTTCATTGTTCACCAATCTTTGAGAAAAAAAAACTGTTAAAATAAAAATAATCGAGTTTTGTTTACTTGCAGTGTTTTCTTTTTTTTGTTTGTTTTTTTAAATACAGCTTTGTTTTCTGCTATTTTTTTTAAACAAAACATTAATTTAGAGTTGATTTGTTTGCTATCCAGCAGACTAGCTTTGGATGTTTGATTTGTTATTATCATTCATTTCATCCCATCCAGTCGAGCTTTCTTTCACTTAAAAAAAGTTTAGCTGAGCAACAGTAATTATGACCACACGTTATTTCTATGAATATAGATTTTTTTTTTGTTGCCATTTTATTGTCTGCCCATCTTTATTTATTTATGTTACTTAGTTTTGTTTACATGCATTGTGTTTGCATTATTTTTGTATTAACTATATAAATCATAATTTTGTCTCTGAAGACAGAGCTTCTTTTGTTGATGTTGCATACAAAATTACTGCAACCGCTGCAACAGCTTGTAAAATTTCATAGAGCAAAATGTGACCACACATTTTTGCAATTTTGTTGTCCACCATTCTTTGAAAAAAAAAAAAAATAGTATTTAGTTTTATTTGTCTACAGTACTATTTATTAACTATATAAATCATTTTGTCTCCAATAAGAAGCAGGATATTTTGCTGAGATTGCATGCAAAATTGCTGCAACAGCTTTCTTTCGCTTGCAAAGTTTCACTAAGCGAGAGTAAATGTGACCATACCTATTTGCCATTTTATTGTCTGTCAACCTTTGAAAAAAAATCTTTAGTTTTGTTTAACACTATAATTACTTTGTCTCTAACAAGACTGAGATTGCATGCAATATTGTTGCAACAGTTTTATTTCACCTGCAAAGTTTCGCTGAGCAACAGTAAATGTGACCACATCTTAAACCTATGATTTTTTTGTTGCTATTTTATGATTGCTAATCTCAAAAAAAACAAAAAAAAAACATTCCTTTTGAAATGATACAATACACTCTGCTCTCTGTGTCAAACATGTTTGTTGAAGACAGTCAAAGAAAAGTTGTACACTAAAGGGTTGGGGGTTTATTCAAGCAAGCATGAGCAGCAATAACAGTGATGCTTGTAAGCATGAGATAACGTCTCTTCTCTTACCTTTTCTGTCAGTGTTGCTGGCCGCTGTGGAGGGAGAGAGGCCTCTAGGCGGCTCCTTGTTGGTATTTTCCCTGGTGACCAGGGAACTCTTGTGTTTGAGGCATTTCGGGGCGTCCAAGGATTTCAGCTTCTTGGCATGTTTGGTGCCTTTGTAGTGGGCCAATGCCTGGCTCTAGGAAACACAAAACAGGCCAACCCGTGGAGAGGGCCAGCCCGGACCAGGTGTTAGCAACAGCAGACAGGGCCGAAGGAGCTCTGAGCCATGAGCAAACAAGCTGCTGGACGCAGCGCTGCAATGTGGCACGATCGCATTTTATCGACTTCAAACCACCCATCTGTGAGGGTGAAGGTGACATGACGCCCATCTTCAGTGCAGCCCAGTAAAACGGGGCTCTCAGTAAGAGAAAGCCTGCTTGCTTGTGAATCTCACATTGTTCGGCGTCTTTGTGCTTCACCTGTATGTGTCGACTGTCTGGATCTGCTCCAAAAGCTAATGAGCTGCCTACATATGCAGCATTTTAAGGCACCGTAGGCGTGCAGCACAATGAAAAGAACAACTTTCCAATTTTTCTATATGAAAAATGTGAAGCTAAAAATGGTTTGGAAATGTGGAGAAAGAAATGAAACATGTATGAATGCTAGTTAATAGAGATGAGAACCTGTTGTATTTCAATATAAGATCAATTTTACTGCTTAGCAAACATCATTAAGAAAGTGAGTGGGTTTGGATAATAGCAAAATTTTGCATAAAAATATTTATGCAAAATTTACATTTTTTAAATATTTAAATATCTAACATTTTAATTATACACACACACACACACACACAGAAAGTCATATTATAAAATATTTTTATAATATATTTTATAATTATATATATTACATAATATGAAGAATTTTTTAAATAATACTAAATTATTAAAAAATATTGTACACTTTTTATTTAATAAAATTTATTTTTTCCAGTGACAAAACATCGCAAAAAAATTTTTTTTGTTTGTTTGTTTAAAATAAACATTTTCAGTTTTGTTTGCAGCTTCGCTCATCAATCTCAACACAGGGTACCAACATACAACTTAACATTCATTGATTTATGAATTAAAATCATTCATTAGAAAGTTTAAAATATTTTGTGACACTAAATTTCTCTGTTTTTACTCAAGGCTTTCATTTGCAATATTCTAAGCCAGCATTGTATGTATTCTTCACAGAGAAGGCAGTCCCATTGTGCAAAAAATATATATCACTGGAGCAATACCAGCTTTTTCATTTCATGCCTATTCAATGTTTTATCTGCCAATACAATAGTAATGTCTTCTATAAATCAATAAATATTGATTCCTTGTGATGAATTCTGTGATTTTCATTGCATCAGTCAAACGGGTCATCAGTCTTCTGTGAATAACGTGCAACCTATAATGAGCTGAATTTACATATAAAGGAGACGTGTTTGTGCTGGAAGGAATGACAATGACTTCAATTAAACATTCACAGCGTTAATTCGGCGCATTTAGTGCCTGCTTAAACTGGAATGATTAACTAATCAGCATATCATGTAATTAATTTGACTATCAATTTCAGCCGATTGACAGCACTACTTCTGATTCATTCATTAGTACGGCTTATATAATTAAATAATTGACTATTTTACCCAATATTAATGCATCTTATGCTTATTTATGTATTAAATTACAACCTCAGTAGCATAATCGAGTGTCCTCACTGGAATCGCTTGATTACGGTGGTTTGATTTCAGTCAGGATGTTCCCTTAGAAGGCAGCTCCCTATGTAGGCAGCAGACAGCAAGCAGCTCACTAGGTTCTCTTTGAGTAATGGTGTGGAATAAAGAGTCTGACAGAGAAGAAAAGATTGGCCTCTCCCAGTCGTCCGTGTGTGAGGTTATTATCCCGTATGACACAGACCCATACATAAAACTTCCAGCTCATCGTGGCTGACTTGGTGGGAAACAAATCTTTTAATATCCGCGGGCACGATGTAGGTAGCTTCAAACGCTCTGTGCCATTTGCTTTCACCTTCAAACCAGATTTATTACGGCTCATTTGGACCATGCCATTCGCAACGTCTTTCAGTTGCCCTTGTTTACCTCAGCGCTAACTCCTGGACGCCTGTCTGACATTGCTAGCAGTGGGGAGGATACTATCAAGAGACGGCCAAACACTTCTTTCAATAAATAAGGCAGTCGTTGACATCACTGGTGCCAAAACAAGCTGGGCATATGAGTAACAAAGACATAGATGCTAGGGTCCAGAACTACATATTAAATAAATAAATAAACGGTACATTAATAATAACATGTAAATAAATTATATTAAAATATACTTATAATAAAGGTCCAGAATTACATTTTTGCCAGTAAGTTAGAAAAATAAATAAATAAAATTACATAATAATACATAAAAATCTAACAAATACTTATAAATAAAAAGATAACTAAAGAGAAATAATAAAAATAGGTAATCAAACATAATAAATATGAAATAAACATAAAGGTTACAATAATTATACATTAAATAATTGTAAAATAAACAAATAACTAAATAAGGCAGGCATGTTAGTATACACAAATTATACTAAAGTCAAGAAATAACTTGGTGAGTAAAATAAATATTAGGGATGCACCGAAATGAAAATTCTGGGCCGAAACCGAGAATTCTGGATGTGCTTGGTCGAAAACCGAAACCGAAAATGCTTTGTAATAATTACAAATATTGCATTTCATTATATTTCATTAAATAATATAAAGTAATTTTGTAAGACTTTTTAATTTAACTCAATAATTTTAATGACACTGCATTTAAAAACACAAGCCAATAAAATAACCACAAATTGTTACTGACTGTAACACAATAAAATTGGACAGAATTTATATTAATATTGGTAACACTTTACAATAAGGTTCATTAGTTAACATTAGTTAACTATTTTAGTTAACATGAACTAAGAATGAACAATACTTCTTCAACATTTATTAATCTTAATGCATTATTAATGCATTATTAAAATCAACAGTTCTGCTTGTTAACAGTTAATACACTCTGAGCAACAGTATTCTCATTAACAAACATTAAGAAAGAATAAATACTGTGATAAATGTAGTGTTCATTGTTTGTTCAGGTTAGTTAATACATTAACATTAACTAATGGAACCTTATTGTAAAGTGTTACCTTAATATTAAATATCCATATATTATTTTTATTCAGTTCCATGCAACAGAATCAGATATAACTTGTTTTAAACTAATTATCCAAATAATGTATAATCCTACAAAGCTATTATTATCAGAGCATGTGAGCAGAGATAGCGTCACGAGAGAGTAGCGTCATTTTACCAGTGTTGCGCTGTACAGCTGTATACAGCATGTTACAGCACAGTAGCGTTACTGCAAACAGGAACAAGTATACCGCATAGAAATGTTGCGTTATTTGAGCAGACTTTCCGGTGAGCATGAGCGGTACACGAGAGGAACACACATTTAGAGAGGAATAGATGGTCCTCAATGCAGGATTCAAGATCCAGGGGGTGAGGTTGGATCCAGATCCAACTCCTCCCACTTTACATATCCCTAAACCTAACAGTCTCCACCCCCTGATGGATCTTGTGTACTGCAGTGAGGGACTATATTATGAAGGTAAAATGACGTCAAAAAGATTTGCATACGCAGGGTAAGAGTTGTGGAAGTGTACATAAGACTGTAAGCGTAAATTAAATTTGCATGCGCAAGAGAAGCTTTGTAAAGGTGTAAATCGCGTTTCAAGCGCAAGAAAAAATTATTTGCAGCATTTTACTGTTACTCGTAAGTGTAATTCATGTATTGTGAAACTGCAGCTTCATGCTAACGCAAAATAAATATGATCTGCATGCTTCTGACTTCAATTTTTCCGCGCTTACACTTTTGGCACGTTTTTTTCGCCAAAAGACGGTCAAAAGCACTGCAAGCCTGTGAACAGTGATTTGCAAGAGAAAACAACAGTTTAAAGAACTGCAAAACAGATTGACTGCATAGAACCAATCTGTAT
>NW_015540875.1:1206063-1214335 GCF_001515605.1 Sinocyclocheilus anshuiensis | reverse complement strand
TCCTGTGATGCAAAGCCGAATTTTCAGCAGCCATTACTCCAGTCTTCAGTACTCCATGATCCTTCAGAAATCATGTTAATATGCTGATTTGGTGCTCAAGTAGCATTTATTATTATTATGCTGTGAACAGTTGTGCTGATTAATATTTTTTGTGGAAAAGAACAGCATTTATTTAAAATAGAAAGCTTTTGTGACCAATTTAATGCATCCTTGTTGCATATTAGTGGGAACTTGGCACATGCTTTAAACTTGAACTTTTTTGTTTGTCATTGACACATTAACAGGTTTTTGCTATTCAGTTTATGTAAAATAGATTTTTACTATGAAGGTAGAATGACGTCAAAAAGATTTGCATACGCAGGGTAGGAGTTGTGGACGTGTACATAAGACTGTAAGCGTAAATTACATTTGCATGCGCAAGAGAAGCTTTGTAAAGGTGTAAATCGTGTTTCAAGCGCAAGAAAAAAATATTTGCAGCATTTTACTGTTATTCGTAAGTGTAATTCATGTATTGTGAAACTGCAGCTTCATGCTAACGCAAAATAAATATGATCTGCATGCTTCTGACTTCCATTTTTCCGCGCTTACACTTTTGGCACGTTTTTTTTTCGCCAAAAGACGGTCAAAAGCACTGCAAGCCTGTGAACAGTGATTTGCAAGAGAAAACAACAGTTTAAAGAACTGCAAAACAGATTGACTGCATAGAACCAATCTGTATGTGTAAAAAAACTAACTGTTGCAAATGTCTAAATGACTTGTGCATGTGGGGCAAAAAATTCCCGAAATAAACCGATATGTACAGCTCCGTCTTTCTTTTCTCTGTGCTTATAGTTTTGGCACGATTCTCTCACTAACTGAGTTTTGCAAGCGTGAGGGGGAGGGCGGGGCCACCTTCTTCTTGTAGCCAATCAAATGAGCCTCTCGCTGACTCTCCATTTACTCTTATCTGATTGGTCCAATAAACACATCATACCCAAGACATTAATCTTCATTTAGTTCAGGATCATTCTTGCTGTCGGAATGGTACTTTTAACATACACATACAGTAAAAAATACATTAAAAAATAAGTCAGAAGCATGCAGATCATATTTATTTTGCGTTAGCATGAAGCTGCAGTTTCACAATACATGAATTACACTTACGAGTAACAGTAAAATGCTGCAAATATTTTTTTCTTGCGCTTGAAACACGATTTACACCTTTACAAAGCTTCTCTTGCGCATGCAAATGTAATTTACGCTTACAGTCTTATGTACACTTCCACAAATATTACCCTGCGTATGCAAATCTTTTTGACGTCATTCTACCTTCATACTATATGCGTCAAACCGCGCAGTGAGGAGGAGAGTGAAACCTGCGCGCTGATGGGCACTGTTGGGCGGTGCGGCGCGCCATATAGCCTATTTATTATTATATATATATTTTTGGCTCGTATTTTCAGCCGTTATCCTCTTTCGGCCAAAAGCCGATAGTGGCATTTTCAGCCGATAATTGTCGGCGGCTGAAAATTCGGTGCATCCCTAATAAACATAGAAATAAATAAAACTTAATAATAATGGAAAATAAATATAAGAAGTAAAAAATAAATTTATACTTAATTGAATAATTACATTTGGTAATAGTAATATAATAAAATGAAATTGAGTTATATTATTAATTATGCATAATTATATAAATTATCATATATTTATCACTGGCCATAAAACTGTGTTTTGCATTCAATCAAATAAAATGATATATAAAATTATAAATATTAAAAAGTTGCAATAAGTATATTTAATGTAATATTTGCATTTTTAAAAACGATAAATTATCTAACTATAAATATGAATATATTTATTTCTGGCCATTAAACTGTATTTTGTATAATTTTTCTATGGCGAGTAAGTAAGAAAAAATAAATTAAAAAATTAAATAAATAAAAAAGCTACAATAATTACAAATAACTATATTTTAATTTCATAATTACATTTCAAAAAGTTATACATTTTGCATACTTATAAAATATGTATAAATATTTATTACTAGCCATAAACCACATTTTGCATTATTTTCTCCTAGCATACTGATGACATTCCATCTGCCATAGCATCATTAATGAGCTAGTCTATGTCTCTTGGTTAAAATGCTGTTTACCTGCCAAAGCTGATTTTTACTCACATTTGGTGTTTGGTGACATTTCTTGATGTTTCTTGATTTCTTGATAAGACACTTCACAACTTATTTCTTTACAATACCCGCTTGCTTGCCAGAGAGGTAATTTTGTAAAGACATTAAGGGCAGATATACCTTTATAAAAAGCAATGAGACGTCATGACAGATCAGACTCCTTTTGATATATTGTATTTGTACAAATAGCAGTGCGGGATATGGATCATAATCATATAGATTTATATCAGGGGGGTTTGTAAGTAACACATCATTTGAGCGGCATAGTGTTATGAAAATGGCTTTAACAGCAAGATAAATGGGATGTTTCCCGACACCTTCCAGCTATTCGTTCCGTCGGCCAATCACAGGGGAGAATGCAGTGACGCAGATATATGTCATGTGCAATCTGAGCCACAATCAACCATTCATTAAATGCACGACACGGAAGAGCTGCCACTGTGATGGCCGAGAGCGGACGCCCGATGAGGAGGAAGTCAGTCCTGCCCCGTGAGCCTTTAACTAAGATGGGCACCTGCAATGGGACGCTGTTAAATGACACTATCAATCAATCATGACAAAAGCAAATTAGAGCCACAGCCTTTGGCAGGCAAAGAGCAAAGCTCTTCAAGAACTAACTAGGTTTTCTCTCCCCTGCCATTATATACTGTATTTATAATTCATACGCCCAGAAGAATCTATAACCAAGTGTCTCCTATTTATGTGAGTAACAAACACACATACGCAAGGGTCTAAACTACATTTTTGCATGAAGTTCGAAATCAATAAATTAAAAAAAATTAAAAACAATTATAAGTAATTCTAAAATATTATAAATGACAATTAATTGTAAAATGTAAAAAAAAAAAGACAAGCATGTGAGTAACAAAGACAAATACACTAGTCCAAAACTAACTTTTTGGCAGTAAGAAAAAATAATGTTAAATAATGTAATAATGTTATAAATAAATAATAAATGAATAATGTTAAATAATAAGTAAATATAAAATAAATATAAAAAGGTACAATATTAAATCTAAAACATAACAAATTAATATTATAAATCATTGTACAAAAAAAAAATTCAAGACAAGACAAGCATGTGAACAAGTCACAAATGCAAAATAAAATAAAATAAAATAAATGTTAAAATTAAAAAATATATAAATTAATATTATAAATACTTAAAAAAAGACACACATGCTGAGTAAAAAAAAAAGGAAAATAAAAATAAAAAAACACACATTCTGAATAAAAAGACAGGCATGCTAAGGTCCAGAACTACCTTTTTGGGCAGTAAGTTGGGGGGGTTAAATAGTAAATAAATAAAAATATTAAATAAATATAAAAAGGTAACAATTATAATGATAATTGTAAATAATTATAAATACAAAAATATAATAAATATTATAAAAAATTTAAAAAAAAAAAAAAAAAAAAAAAAAACATGACAGAGAAGCTGCCACTGTGATGGCCAAGCCTTTGACTAAGATGGGCACCAGCAATGGGACACAGTTAAATGACACTATCAATCAATCATGGGAAAAGCAAATTAGAGCTACATTCTCTGTGTTTGGCAGGCAAAGAGCAAAAGCACTTCAAGAACTAACTAGGTTTTCTCTCCCCCACCATTATAAAATGTATTTATAATTCATACGCCCTGAAGAATCCATAACCAAGTGTCTCATATTCAAATAGACCTGTGGCAATATATGAAAACCAAATGTCATTTTCAAAAGTTGCCCGGAACGCCTGGCTGGACTCTGTAACTCTCCAGAAGCCATTTAATTTTTGAAAATGTGCCGCATAAAGGCTTCCCGGGCTCAGATTGGAGCTGATTGGAAGCTGGAGCACAAACGGCCAATGATAATGAGGTTTTGCTGAGCATACGGTGTGATTTGAATGTATAATCTCTCCCAGACGCTCTCTGTGATTGGCTGCTGGAGAGCTACAGGGCGTGTGATTGGTCAACAGCAGCCCCGCCCACTCATCCTGTCACACGGTCCGGACGGATGCGCATAATGAGCTGTAATTGCTGTGCGATAGGCCTCGGCCCTGTGGATATTACAGCTTAATATCTGACAGTGACGCTGTAAATGAGCACCTAATAGAGCGGATATGGGCAGTGCTGTTTTTAAATAATCCTATTTGGACTAAATACCTCAGATGAAAGCGTGGCACACAGAAAAATTTCTCCTGAATGGAAAATGACAAGGAATGGATGAAGGACGGAAGATAAAATTGTCCTCTAGGCCATTTCAAAGTCATCCTCAATGAATCGGATGCGTCAGTGGATGATCTATAGTCTGAGCCGAATAGATGGCTGGAAGCATGACGATATATAATGTATGACAGTAGAAATGGATCAAATGTATGGGCAGGACCTACTTACTTGCTTTATACACAGTGTATTGACAGATCTTTGTACTGTATGTAGGGCTGGGTAAAGATATTGATTCCCAAAACTAATGACTTTGGTTCTTTATAGTGAATCAAAAGCACACTGATTCCTGAAGCGAATGACTCTTAGGTTATTTTTAGTTCATCGATACAGCGCAACCAGAGTAGTCCGATTCTCAAAACAAATGACTCTTATGAACTGCTACTTTTTAGCAAATTAAACACGTACAGTGTGACCAATGTAAACCAAATCACAAGCAAATTACTCTTATGAACTGGTTCTTTTTAGTGACTCAAACACATAAAGTGTGACCAATGTAAACCAAATCACAAACAAATAACTCTTATGAACTGGTTCTTTTTAGTGAATCAAACTCATACAGCGTGACCAATGGTATCCAAATCATAAGCAAATGACTCGAATAAAAAGGTTCTTTTTAGTGAATTAAAAACATACACAGATTCTCAAAACAAATGACTCTTATCATTTGGTTCTTTTCAATGAATCAAATACAGTGTGACCAATATACTGTAGTACGATTCACAAATGACTCTGATAAACTGCTTCTTTTTAGTGAATTAAAAACATACAGTGTGACCAATGTAGTCAGATTCTAGAGAAAACAAAAGACTATTCTAATTTGGCCAATGTATGACGACTGACGAAACAAATGACTCTTATGAACCAGTTCTTATTAGTGAATCAGACACATACAGTGTGATCAATGTAATCCAAATCACAAACAAATGACTCATGAATCTGTTCTTTCTAGTGAACCAAACGCATACAGTGCCCGACCAATGTATGCCAACTCTCAAAACAAACGGCTCTTCATTTTTTATAGTGAATCAAATATATACAGCATGACCAGTGAAATCCAATTCACAAAACAAATGAATCTTATGATTCAATTATTTTTATTGAATCAAACACATACAGTGCCTGACCAATGTAGTTCAACTCTTAAAACAAATAACTCTTATGAACCGGTTCGTAGTCAAAAACATGCTGTACAGTGTGACCTGTGTGGTCTCATTCACAAAGAAATGACTCTTATGAACCGGTTCTTTTTAGTGAATCAAACACATGAAACCACCTCCAGTGTAGACCGATTCTCAAAACAAATGATTCTTATGCAACGGCTTGTTTAATGAATGGTTATGGTTTAAAAAAAAGACAGGATAGCAGTTTGAATCAAAACACTGTCCTGTACAATTTACAGCATTAGCACTGAGTGAAAATGTATTTCTTTAAGAAAAATGTACATTATAACTGCAATATACCAAAAAGAATCAGAATCAAACTGAGCATTTGTGAATCAACTTGCAATCAGCCCTACTTTTCAGTTGTGTATATTCATAATGTTCATGAAAATAAGCATCATGCATAGTGAGTAAATAATGCCAGATGTTTCACTTTTGAAAACTATTGCATTAAGTTTCATAAACCGATGCAGTGCAGATGAAAGTGATAATCTTAGTAAAACTAACACAAAATCAAAGTAATGTGTGGATGGTAATATTTATTATATTACCTTGACTGCGTCGGATAATTAGATTTGTACTTTTCTACGGTGGATTTAGGTTAGAATATCAGGGTCACGGTGAAGAGAACTCACCTGCGAGTTAAACCTCAACTGGCACACGCCGCATGAGACAGCTTTCCTTTTAGAGGAGGCCGAAGCGCTGAACGTGTGATGCAAAACAGCTTTCTGAACCGGGTCCATCTGAGGAGAGGAGAGAACGGAAAAGCAGTTTTATTAGCCTCATTCACCCCAGCAGCAAGCTGAATGTCAACTCTGTTACCCATCGGACGGCGTGATAAAAACGTCGCCCCCGGCGGCTTCACCAGAAACACGACTTGTGGTTGCGCAGTCTGGAACACGTTAAAGGCCAACGATTTTCACACACACGCTCTTCAATCAACACAGCAGGGAAAGAGGAGGGGGAAACAAACTCCACAGAGGATTTCATGAGAACTCGAATCAAAATTATACACTCAGAAAGGTCTGCTGAAATTACAACAGCTTGCATGTATCTCGTTTGAGCAACAGATCAGCATTGGGAAGACTGAGTAGATTAAACGTCACTAGTTTATATGACAACAATTAGTTGAACATCCATATTCAGAGTTCTGCTGTACAAAAAAAAATTGTACTTTAAAATTTAAAAATTAACATATTGGCAGGACATCTTTACCTGCTTTGCACACAGAGTATCAGCATATTAGATCATTGTATGTAGGGCTGGGCAAAGATACTGATTCCCCAAATGAATCAGTATTCTAACGAACTGGTTCTTTATAGTGAATCAAAAACAGAGTGCAACAAACAAGTCTTCTTTGGGAAATCAAACATGTTCAGTGCATGTAGTTTGATTCACAAAACTGATGACTCATGAATCATTGTTTTTATTTCAGTGAATCAAACATACACAGAGCAAACAATGCGGTCCGAATCATGAAACGACTGACTTATGAACAAGTGCTTTATAGTGAATCAAAAAACATACAGTGCAACAAAGCAATTCTTCTTAGGGAAATCAAACATATACAGTACAACAAATGTAATTTGGTTCACAACAGTGATGACTCATTACTTTTATTTTAGTGAATCAAACATACACAGAGCAAACAATGCCGTCCGAATCATGAAACGACTGACTCTTATTAACTTATTTTTAGTGAATCACAGTATGGAAAGACCAATGTAGTTTAATTCTTGAAATAAATGACTAATGAGCTGATATATAATACTTAAGTACAGTATTAAAACTAAGAATATTCATTCATTCATTCATTCATTTATTCTTTACCAATACAATTTTTCATTTATTTGGGTGCTCTTATTATATTTAAAAAAAACAACTTAAAATGTTACTAAAATAGTATTCTTTTGTGTAGTATTTACTTGTTTACTAAAAAAAGAAAAACACAAATACTTCCTCAAAAGGCCTATAAGAATCAGTAGGAAGCTGAATTTAAAGTTCAAACCCTACAAATCCCATCCCTTGTAACTCCTCTTTTCATTTCTTTTTTTTTTTAAATACTTTATAATACTGTCACACCCCTGTGGACTGTTGATTGTGGTTTCTCCCTCTGTGTCCTTATTTGGTTGTTCCCCTGTTCTCATTAAGTTAATCACCTCATTGTGCTCACCTGTCTGCCCCTCGTTATCTGCCTTATATCAGTGCCTGGCTCTTGTATTCTAGTTTGTCGGTTATTGTGAATGTTATCCCGTGTGCGTGCGCGCGTGTGTGATCTGAATCTGCCTTGTTGTGGCTACATTAAAAGTCATTATTGGAATCCTTGTCGTCCTGCCTGTCTCCACACACCGTGACAGAATAACTGACCCGAAGTAAAGTATAGCGGCGTCTTTCCCCTCGTTTGTTTTTCCGGTTTTTGTCAGTTTTTATTTTCATGTTATGGATTACCTTCCAAATCCTCCTGCTGGAGCAGGGGGAACGCTCTCTCGAGGACCACACGAACGACTTTCTGTCCCTGGCTCACCTCACGCACTACCCGGACAACTGCCTCTGTTCATTCTATCAAGTTGGACTTAACGCCACCACACGAGCGCAGTTGTCTGGGGATGGTCCCCGAGAGAGCCTCGCCACCTTCATCGAGTGGGTGCTGGTGTCCTGCAAGTCTCATCTGACCGTGGACATCGCTGACAACAACACCAGCCCCACTCAGGACCCTGAGCCCAGCCCACCATCTCCCCG
>NW_015540875.1:1205443-1206053 GCF_001515605.1 Sinocyclocheilus anshuiensis | reverse complement strand
CCAACCCCAGCCCCACTCAGGACCCTGAGCCCAGCCCACCATCTCCCCGTGGTACGGAGCATAAGCCTGAGCCCACCGATGATGGAGAGCCATTTCCCGCCGTGATCCACGAGCCGGAGCGAAGCCCTGCGGCTGAGAAGAGGATCACCTTGAATATTGAGCCCAACACGTCAGACCAGGTGCGAGAGCCGGCGACAGTGCCCTTCACGGAGGAGCAAGCCGTAGACGAGGAGAGTGCGGAGGGGAGCTCCGACTCCTGCATCACGGCTGCGGGTGAGCGGACTATGGAGGGAATTCAGTGTCAAAATGAGGAGAGACCTCAGAATCCGCCGTTCAGCCCAGGAAGGGCTCCTGATCCCCAGTTTAGCCCAGGAAGGGCTCCTGATCCCCAGTTCAGCCCAGGAAGGGCTCCTGATCCCCAGTTCAGCCCCGGAAGGGCTCCTGATCCCCAGTTCAGCCCCGGAAGGGCTCCTGATCCCCAGTTCAGCCCCGGAAGGGCTCCTGATCCCCAGTTCAGCCCCGGAAGGGCTCCTGATCCCCAGTTCAGCCCCGGAAGGGCTCCTGATCCCCAGTTCAGCCCCGGAAGGGCTCCTGATCCCCAGTTCAGCCC
>NW_015540875.1:1205113-1205397 GCF_001515605.1 Sinocyclocheilus anshuiensis | reverse complement strand
CCTGCTCCGCCGCCATTGGTCGGCCCCCTGGAGTCGGTGGCCATTCCTCCTCCATGGCTACTCCCTCCGTCGGCTCCACCGTGGGCCGCTGTTATGACTGTGGCCTGGGTCCTGCTGTGCTCTTCCTGCTCCAGGTCCCTCCTGTCTCCTCCCTGGCTCCTCCCTCCTTCGTCGCCCCCCTGGTCTCGGTCTGCCGGCCATTAAAATGTTAAATGTTAAAATGTTACTAAAATAGTATTTATTTAAAAATATATGTAAATTTATAATAAAAAAATATATATACT
>NW_015540875.1:1188807-1204950 GCF_001515605.1 Sinocyclocheilus anshuiensis | reverse complement strand
TGTAAATTTATAAAAAAAAAAAAAAATATATATATACTTTCTCAACAAGACTAAAAGTACCACCAAACATTGTCCCCTTTTTTGGTAAATAAATTATTAAAATGTTACTAAAATATTACTGTTTTTCTTTAGTATTTACTTTTTGTCTGTATGATAGTATTCCGTCACATTTTCTTAAGCAAATTGTTGATACTATAGGGCCTGATCTCCTGTTTTTATTAACATGTGTTTGAGTTCTGGTACGGCCCCTGACTGCCTAAAACATGCTTCAGTCACTCCTCTTTTGAAGAAACCAAATCTTGATGTCTGATTTAGGTAATTTCAGACCCATTTCTAATCTTCCTTTTATTTAAACATTTTTGGAAAAGGTTGTACTTACGCAACTACATTATTTTCTGGATTCTAATTCATTATATGATACTTTTCAGTCAGGATTCAGAAAACTACACAGTACCGAATCTGCTCTATTGAAAGTTACTAATGACATTATGCTGGCTACAGATAATGGGAGTGCTGTTGCTCTGGTCCTTTTAGATCTCAGCTCAGCTTTCGATATGTTTGATCATACAATTCTTATTTCCCGACCGGAAAATTTTGTAGGCATTCAGGGCACTGTTCTAAATTGGTTTCAGTCCTTTTTAACTAACAGGAAGTTCTCTGTATGCATTGGAAAATATACTTCCTCAGCAGCACATCTTTCCTGTGGTGTTCCACAGGGATCTATTCTTGCTCCAACATTGTTCTCTTTATACCTGCTGCCATTAGGTTCCATCTTTTTTTAAATATGGAGTATCATTTCACTTATACGCAGATGACATCCAATTGTACCTGCCCATTGAACACAATGATTCAAGCTCCATAGAGGTCCTGCTAGCGTGTTTACAGGAAGTGAAATTACGGCTTACACACAATTTTCTGTCCTTAAATGAGAATAAAACTGAAGTAGTTCTTATGTTTCTCCATATGTGAAAAATCTAGGTGTGTTGTTTGATTTAGGTCTCAAGTTTGATAAATAATGTTGTTAAATCATGTTTTATCCTCTACGACGTCTCGCAAAATGTAAATCTTTTCTTTCTCTAAAGAACTTTGAAATAGTCATCCATGCATTCATTACTTCACGCCTTGACTACTGCAATTCACTCTATTATGGAGCAAACCGATCATCTATTGGACGACTTCAAATGGTTCAAGATGCTGCAGGTTGTTGACTGGTAGTCGAAAATTCGATCGCATTTCTCCCATTTTAACTTCTCTGCACTGGCTACCAGTCAAACTGAGAATAGAATTTAACATTTTAGTTTTTGTTTTTAAAGCACTACACGGCTTAGCACCAATGTATTTATCTGATATTTTACATTGTCACAATCCATCTAGGTCACGTAGATCCGACAACCTTGGAGCGCTCTCTGTTTGTAGATCGAGGTTAAACATCTGGGAGGCCGTGCTTTCGCGATAGCAGGCCCTAAACTCTGGAATAGCTTACCAGTATCGATCCTAATGGTGTCATCACTCTCCTCTTTTAAATCAAAACTTAAACACATCTTCTCAGTGTGGGTTTCTAATGTACTATTTTAGTTTTATGTGTGTTGTTTTATAGATTGTAATTTTTTAATTTTAATCTTATATAAATAAATAATGAAATTAAATGAAATAAAAAAAATAATAAAGACTACAAGAAATATTAAGGAATCTTACGAATCCCATTGCTAGTATATCATATGTTGTTTATTCACTGATTTATTTTAGACACTATCAGACTAATGTCAAATTGAGGCACGGTGAAACAGGATATGACATCGTCGGGGTGGTCTTCGGTGTGCTGAGAGCATCTCGGTCTTCGATGAGCTTGTGAAATTACACTGATGCTCTCAGCCACCGCCTGCTGCCTTCATTTATCCATCCATCAGATAAGCGTCCGCCTCCTGCCTCCGTCTCCTCAGACTGATATTACGGGCGCTCTGTCCTCTGATGTCTGTTCTATGATGGTTCAACAACTTGAACCTGCTGCAGACAGATGTCAGCCCAGCTGCCGGTGTTACACAAGCAGAAAATCACTTTCGATTCACAATCGTTTTCTGCGGGCAGCTGTAGATGAGGCTTCTAAATGAATTCCACTTTAAGCTCCGACAAGTGACACGCAGTTTAGAAACCTGATACACTCTTCTTTATTAGACCCCATCAGGCCAATCAGTCGCAGTAAGTTATGGTCTGATGTCAATTTCTACGAATCCGTGCCATATTGGTACCACATGTACGTGTTTGAAATGAGCATGAAAAATTGCTGGACAGCGTATCTGAAAACGTTACATAATATAATTGCGGCATAACTCTAAAAAGAGGACGAGGTGGCACTTAAAAACAGCAAGATGGGTGCAGGTTTTGGAGAACGTCCAGCTGGCCAACGAGGGGCTGCAGGGAAATCGAAAGACTCGGAGGAGGACGTGCAAACAACGCGGGAAGGGAGCGAGAAAAAGAAAAACCATCTGTGCACGACGATGACCTCGCACTCCAAACATGCCGGGTTCAGCGAGGAAACGCTGCTTCTCATTCAAAGCGTTTACATGCACAATAAAAACCTGATAACCATCAAAAACAACTCATTAGAAAAGCTCAACAACTCGAGAACAACTGTAATAACCTCGCTTACATGATACTTTGAAATCGCCAGGGTTTTCTAGGATTTGTGTGTCAAAGCAAAAACATGCACACAATAAATAACAGGGTTTATGAAGACTTTAAAAGACCTTTTTAAGACCAAATAAAGAAAACTGAATGGAATAAACTGAATGGATCATACATAATATGTCAGTATGGCCTCTAAATGTAAATGCAAATACTGTGAAGCGTATTAGCAACGCTTCACAGTTTGAAAATGCAATTTCTAACAGATCTCCATTATTTTTTTATTCATTTTCCAAAAAACAGTTGAATAGCTCTGCTCCTAACTACTACAATATTGAAATAACTTTTACTGTACCTTCTGATCCCACTGCTCGGGATAAGGATGTTATTGAGAAAATATTGAGAAAGAAACTTATTTTTGCAGTCATGCAACCTGTAATGCCATGATTGTATTAATTTAAGACTTTCTGCTCTGATTTAAGCCTTAATTTGTGGAACAGAAGACTTTTTAAGACCTTTTTAAGACCAGCAAAAACCCTGGAATAAGCAGCTAGAACATCAGTAAGAGCAAGATAAAACTCGTTCACATGACTTCACACATCACAGCCTGATAAACTATTATGGAAAAGTTGTTTATGAATAACATATATAAGTCATGCACAATAAAATCAAGAACATGCATTAAAGTCATGATGCAACATAAGTAGTAAAAGGAAAGATGTTTAAGAGGCAGAGCAAGTTTGTGAACATTTTTTTTTTCCAATTTTGAATAAAATGCTTAAATTATGCACAACAAAAGCATGGAGTAAAGGTCAGAGCAATATTACAAAAAAATTATGACGAAATCCTTTTTTAAAAGTCTTGAATGACGTACAGTATACATCATATGCAATAAAACCAAGAACATGCATTAAAGTTGCAATGTAACTGAAGTAGTGAAGGGAAATTTGTTTAAGAGGCAGAGCAAGTTTGAAAAAAGGTTACAAAGGTTTAAATATTTTGAATAACATGAATAAATAAGAACATGAATACAAGTCACAATGTAATGGAAGAATCGTTTATCCTGTATTATACAACAGAGTGTAACAAATTATTGAAAAAGAAATAAAGGATGGGGATTTCTATCCATCAGTCATTGATTAGATGGAGACAGATCTGAATGCGAGCTTGCAGTCGATTGGGAAAAAAGGGTGGGTTTAAGTGGATATTAAAATTACATAAAATTCTGATTAAAAACTCATCAAAAATGTTTTTTTAAAATGAAATGTATGGATGGATGAATCATGCACAATATGATCAATAATATGCATTTTGAAAACAGATAAGGTGAATTTCTATTTCATGCCAACTAAAACTAAACAGATTGAATTTTGACTTGACTTTAAATGTGCAAACCAGAAACGGTAACATCAGAGATCTATCATAATCAATGAATCCGCCTAATCTTAAAGTGCCAAATGTGTCAGTTGATGATGAAATTTTAGTATATTATTTCCATACCGGGGACATTTTAAGACAAACTACTGATTAAATTGGCATAAAAGCTTTACTTCTACGACTTCAAAATGTCTTGAGTAAAAAGCACTTGTTGTTTTTCTAAACTGCTTTAAGGGCAACTTCACAAATGTTCTCTGACACATTAAGTGCCCAACAGCATTCTGGTGTATATAATATTCATGTTTAAATGCCCAAATCAGTTTTTTTCCTGAAGTGGAATCTCAAAAACTCCAGGATGCCAAGATATTCAGAGTCGCCTTAAATCAGCCTCCCGCTGCCCACTGACAAGACGCAAGATGTTTCCTGATGTGCAGCATCATAGCGTAATGCAAACATGTCATTTACTCGAGTATATTTTTTGGGTAACTAATACTTTTAGAGTATATTTAAAGATGGGTACATTTACTCTTACTCAAGTAAATTTTTAGTGAAAAAACGGTACTTTTACTTCGTTACTTCATTTTATTTCGTAACAACGCTCCTCTCGTTACTTTATCTTAATGCAATACAAGTTTAAAATGCTTCGATTTATTCCAAACGCGCCGTCTACTTTTCTCTGGGCAATGAGCGATGCCCATTCGCGAATGATTAATTCTTTTGAGTCAATTCTGTTCAAAGGCTTGATCAAACCAGTTGGCAAACCAGTGAATAGGTTCGCGAATCAGTTTGAATGATTCATTCAGTTCAATTCGTTCAGAGTCGTCTGAAGCGGTTCTCACTCAGAGTTGTAACAGAATGTTTAAGAACATCAAATGTGTTGAAGACATGGCTTTGGATCTACAGTCAATTGAAAGCAAATCTGCAAAAGCTATTGTTTGCTAGCTATGAAGATCTTTATTAGATGAACACCGCGTGTGCCGTCTACGGTTCCACAGGTATAGATAGGCTACATTCGATTACAGTACACGACTACGACATTAGCAGTTTGTTGTACATGTACCTTATACATTAAATACAATGTATAATTTATACATTAAATAAGCTGTCACAGAGTATGAAATGGCACGTGACCTGTTCTAGGAGGAATGCCTTTGCCTAGACACAATTAATATTGATATTTTCACAATATTTACGCTTCCAGAAATATACATTTGTTTACATTTTGCAGAACAGATGGAAAAAGATCCGTCAATGTGCATTTGGTTCGTTATGTTCAGATGTTGGGTAGCGGTCATGTGAGGAGTTTTCACTCTTCTCCGTGTCAGAGGTTTTATATATGTATATTAGTGGTGTCAAAATTAGTGCGTTAACGCAGGCGATGAATTTTTTCATTTTAACGTGTTAAAAATATTTAATGCAATTAACGCAGGGGCGGGGCTAGTGTTGGCCACCCCACTTACAACGGCTGCTTCTGTCACTTTTTCTCTTGACAAGAAGTGCATTTATTCACATCACCATATGGATATATTTTACAATGTCTTTATTACCTTTTTGTTTATCTAGACTTTCAATGGAGAAACAAGAAACAAAACTATTTTGAAGATTGAAGACTTAAATAGGGTGAATAGATAATTACAGAATTCTCATTTTTGGAAGATCTTTGCCTTTAATAATGTAAGGACAAAATAAAAATAAATTATAAATATGTTCATTTAAATACTACAAAAGTAAATAAGTACTTTTGAATTTAAAATATAAATAAATAAATAAATAAATAGATAGGCTAGACAGACAGACATACAGACACACAGATAGATAGATAGATAGATAGATAGATAGATGGATAGATAGATAGATAGATAGACAATCTGTGATGGCGAGGAACGATGGATACGAGGAATAAACGAAAACAGGCTTTTAATCCACGGAACACTGGGTACATCAATACTGGGGACAGCAGGAAACACATCAACGTAACGAGTAGAACCGACAGAGACAGACTGCACAGACAAGGACTTAAATACAGGGGATGATTTGGGGAAACACAGGTGTATGGGATGACTAATCAAACTAATTAACAAAACGAGGACAGGAACATGACCAAACAAGGGAACAGAAACAGGGGCAAAATATGACACAGACAGTCCATGATCCTGACATTATGCCCGCTCCCGGAAGGTGCGTCCCTTTTGAATGGCAGTGTGTGTGTATATGTAGGCTATATATATATATATATACACACACACACACACACACACATTACATACATTTTATCTATATATCTAAATAAAAATAGACTATAGATATACAGTATATGATCCAAAGTCACTAGTAACTAACTACTTGAGTAGTTTTTTTATCCAATACTTTTTTACTCTTACTCAAGTAACTATTCAGACTATTACTTTGACTTTTACTTGAGTAAATATTTCTATAAGTACTTTTACTTTTACTTGAGTACAGTTTTTGGGTACTCTACCCACCTCTGTGTGTAACACACATTTGAGTACCGTCCTGCCACGACTGCAGGATAGGAGCTGACAGCTGATGGGACGCCACCTCTGCTGCCCTCAGCGACGGCGGTTGATAGAGGATTTCATGAGAGTATCATTCATAAGCAAGAAATAAACAAGCAGATATCTACTTTAACTAGGCGTATGCATCTTGTGGTTGAAAATAACGATGAGTTATGGCATGTGCCAGAGGGCTGAAGCAAAAGAGAATTGAAATTAAATGAGATATATAAATATAAATCACAGCTCTCAAAGTGGAACATTAGGAGAAGCCTTAGAGAATGAAACAACGTCTGGGTCGACCAGATGTCATGTTGTTCACGGGACAGTTCCTTATACTTAGAACTTACTAATACACAGAATAACCTCTAATGTTGAAAGAAAAATCACAAATGAGATATTCTGCGTGTAGAGTAGCGCTTGTTGTTTGTCGTTTCTCCGATCACAAATGCAGACATGGTTTTATGTTTATGCGCGCGATGCAACGTGTAAGTAGACCGTATAAGTCATTATAATCCGTAATTATAAGTTCCACAATTAGTTCTGTTACTATGAAAAGGTTCCCGCGGTGTGAAAGGCCCCATAGAGAAGAAACAATAATGTACAGTATGTGGAAAATAATGTGTTTTTATTTTAGATGAAAAACATATTAGATGAAAAAACTTGAGCTTAAAAAAATCACATGAAAATTAGGAATGGTGCCTGGGAAAGTAATTAAAATAAAATAAGTTGAACTACTACGATTATAAATTTTATATTTTATTTAAATTAGCATTAATTTTATTTTAGGTAATAGCTTTTTTAATGGTTTTAGTATCAGTTAATGATAATAACCCTGATATAAATAACACTAAAACAAGAGTGAATCTAATCAATCTGTCCAGATCATTAAGATCATCTGAAACAGAGATGGTTGTAAGTAAATTAGTACTTGTATGTGACAGCAAACATGGTAAAACTTGTTAATTGCATGACATTTCACACAGAAAACAGAGTCTATGATGTGTTATGATCATTCTGGCTTTCATGATGGCTTTCAGTCCGGGAAACAACAGCCCCAACGTTTTAAATAGAGATTTAGATGGCGAACACACAAAGTGTTTCATCACTTTGTTTAGCCATGCACAAATATAAACAAGTGGATTTTAATTGCACAAGATTGTAAAATGAGATGTTTAGAATCACCTATGTATTGGACTTAGAAACACATTTTAAAGTGGATGCACAAAAGTATTTGTTTTGGATGCTTAAAAGCACACACACACACAAAAATCAGTGCCAGAGATCTGCTAAAAAAAGAAAGAAGGTAAATTCAGTACTCGACTAGTCAAAACGTCCAAAATGCAGTAATCTGAAAGTGGACAGGATCTGGCTGTGGTGAAAAGAACAGCTCTGCAGGATAAAGAGCACAGTCTCTTGAACTGAGAAAAGCACTCGCTGACAGATGGATACAGAGAGCCGAGGCTGATGGGTAAATGGTCATCGCAGCAGAAGCTCCTATTGAGGTGCTTGAGCACAACCTCTGCCCACACGCACACAGACACAAAGACCTTCCTGAATAGAGCTGTATCACACACCTGCTGCTCCACCAAACCCTTTCATTACGCAGCAAACGGGCGCTGGTGGCTGCGGCTGCATGACTGTGATAAACACACCCTGACCAGAGTCTGGGAAGATGCTTTACAAATGGAGATTCCCAAGTTGCAAACGTGTCATTTAAAACAGCCTTTAGCAAATCATTTGACTTGAAAAAAGAACATCCGATGAGAAAATATGTGCATTTATCATTCAAACAGTTTCTTTTTGGAAAGAAATTAATACTTTTACTGAGCAAGGATGCATTCAATTGATCAAAAGTAACATTAAAGACATTTAAAATGTTACAAAAGATTTATATTTCAAATGAATGCAGTTCTTTTGAACTTTCTATTCATCATAATCAAAAAATAAAAATAAAAATTAAAAATTCCTGAATAGAGCTGTATCACACACCTGCTGCTCCACCAAACCCTTTCATTACGCAGCAAACGGGCGCTGGTGGCTGCGGCTGCATGACTGTGATAAACACACCCTGACCAGAGTCTGGGAAGATGCTTTACAAATGGAGATTCCCAAGTTGCAAACGTGTCATTTAAAACAGCCTTTAGCAAATCATTTGACTTGAAAAAAGAACATCCGATGAGAAAATATGTGCATTTATCATTCAAACAGTTTCTTTTTGGAAAGAAATTAATACTTTTACTGAGCAAGGATGCATTCAATTGATCAAAAGTAACATTAAAGACATTTAAAATGTTACAAAAGATTTATATTTCAAATGAATGCAGTTCTTTTGAACAGTCTATTCTTTAAAGAATTACGAAAAAAAAAAAAAAAAAGTATCACAGTTTCCACAAAAATGTGACCCTGGAGCACAAAGTCCAAGCCATAAGTGGCACGGGTATATTTGTAGCAATAGCCAACAAAACGTATTTTTCTTTTATGCCAAAAATCATTAGGCTATTAAGTAAAGATCATGTTCAATGAGGATATTTTGTAAATTTCCTACTGTAAATATATCAAAACTTCATTTTTGATTAGTAATATGCATTGCTAAGAACTTAATTTGGACAACTTTAAAGCCGATTTTCTCAATATTTTGATTTTTTGGCATACTTTTCAAATAGATTCCATACTTTCAAATAGTTGTATCTCAGCCCAGATATTGTCCTATCCTAGCAAACTTATTTGTAGCTTATTTATTCATATTTAAAGCTTATTTATTCAGCTTTCATATCATTTATAAATCTCAATTTCAAAAAAATTGACCCTAATGACTGGTTTTGTGGTCCAGGGTCACAAATATGAAGGTGCAAAGCTGTTTTCAACTGATAATAATCAGAAGTGTTTCTTAAGCAGCAAATCGCCATATTAGAATGATTTCTGAAGGATCATGTGACACTGAAGACTGGAGTAATAATGCTGAAAATTCAGTTTTGCATCACAGGAATAAATTGTAATAATATTTCACAATGTTATTCAACTTTTGATCAAATGATGCATTTTTTATAGCGATTTTATTAAGCAGTCATTTGTGTCAAAAGTCAGATGATGAATATAAACAAGCCTTGATTAATCATGCACAATAAGACTAGGAACATTTCTTAGGAAAGTACAGTTTAGCACATGCTTGACCGATCTGCTCTACACTCACCGAGACAGAACAGCTCTCCTCAACTCAAGGATTATATAACCGCTATGCGTCTAACCTCCCAAACAGTGTAAATACAGTTCAGTAATCTACAGAGGTGGACTTGTGGGTCTATTTTCATCATTTCTAGCCTGAGGTCGAGCTTTCTGGAGCGGTTTCTGCTTGTTATGAGAAGCTTTTGCCCACTTCTATCTTCATCTCCATCTCGGTTCTCCTCTGTGAGTGGGGTTTGCACTGAACTTATGTACCATAATCACAGATTCAGCAGCAGAGCCTCCTACACAGGTCTCAACACTCCAACAATAGAGCTATGTTTAGATTTACACAACATTTAGCCAACAAAAGGCCGTATCGCAGACCTCCCAAAGTTTCTCTACGGCTTCAGACTCGCAGAACAACTTAAAACAAGACTGACACTGGCGCTGCTAACCAGAGCTATTTATGCATTTCATCTGAAAGCAAATTCACTGATGCTGAGTAAATTCAAAATGATTATTATAAGCCGTAAAATCAGTTGAAAAAATTAAAGCATGCTTTTCACTAAATGAGCATGGACGAATAATTAATAATTTCCATGTATACCCTAGCAGAAAAAAACATGCCATCATTTATTTAAAACACATTTATTTCATATAGGTATACTTCAAATCCATTAACATATCACTTAAGACTTACTGATATAAATTTGTAATTAAACTTGATTTGGAGCATTTCTTAATATTATGCCTAAAATGTGTTTTAATATCACTATTAATAAAGATTCTATTATTTCTGTATAATATTGGTCTTTAAATGCAATATATTTAAAGTGTACCTGGAGTATATTTGCAATAGTTCTACTTTAGCACAATCAAATATACTTCAGTTCATCTTTCGTTGGACTTTCACACAATTAAATTGCATTAAGCACAAAACAAGTTGTTCCAATTTAGCAGACTTTAAGTATAACAGTTTAGTATACCAAAAGTACAATTGCAGGGTATTTTTATTAAACATATAAATATGTAAATGTATTTGCAGTATACTTAGCACAAAATAAATGTATTTCAAATACATTTTTTTTTTTCATTAGGGTATGCATCAAAATATAAATAAATTGCTATAAAAAAGCAGTGTTTACCTACATATATTGTTTTACTAAAATTTATTAATACAAGGAAGATGTGAGACTTGCAGAAATATTTTTTAAAAACAATGCCAACAAATAGTTAAACCAATTTTGAATTGAAATGAAACAAACATTCCAATTCTAATAGCGTTTTTGTTTCTGAAGTTTAAATACGAGGCATTGGTGGAAATATCTTATAGTCTTATAGCGTGAAAAAGGAAGAAAATGCCAAAAAGGAAGAAAATGCAATGATTAAATAAATAATGCAATACAATCACTGCAATATTCATGATGCTGTATACTGCCATCAAAATAAACTTGAATATTAGTGCTGTCAACCGATTAATCGCGATTAATTGCATCCGAAATAAACGTTTTTGTTCACATAATATATGTGTGTGTACTGTGTATATTTATTATGCATATATAAATACAAACACATGCATTTATATATTTAAGAAAAATATGTTATGTTAATACACTAAATATATTTTAATATAATATAAATATATACATGTAAATATTTTCAAAATATATACTGTATGTGTTTGTATTTATATATACATAATAAATATACACAGTATACACACATATATTATGTAAACAAAAACTTTTATTTCGGATGCGATTAATCGCGATTAATCGTTTGACAGCACTATTGAATATATTGTAAATATGTGAATATTTCTTCAAACCCATATGCAAACTGGCTCTATCTCGCAGAATTCCATTGAAATTCCATTTAAAGTGAAGAATGGTTCCTCACGGAGATGGGCTGAGAATTCCTTAACAAGATCCATGACTTTAGAAATGAGTCCATTCATCTCCTGATGGCGATTCGTCCATGCTTACTGAACAAGATTGATTATGGTGTGAAAGAGAGGAAGGTGAATATGACCACACGCCACTGAACACAACACAAGGCATCAGACACTCCAGAGGCAAAACACTGTGAAAAGAACTGTCCTGCTTCTTCAATTACGCCATACGTCCATATGAGTTACAGGACTGAAGGAACAGTTCAGACAAAAATTCTGTCATTATTTACTCACCAGCATGTCATGTATGCCACAAAAGATGTTTAGCCAAATATCTAAGCTGTTCTCTTTCACATAATGTAAGTGGATGGAAACCAAGGCTTCAAAAAGGAAAAAATCGTAATAAAACAAGTCCATATGACTCATACTCTATATTTCAAGCCTTCTGAAGTCATATGATAGCTTTGTGTGAGGAAAAGACTGACACTGAAGTCGTTATTCAATGAAAACCATTAAGAATCTTGCTTGACATCTGTAGTCAACATTAATTTCCATTGTTTTGAAAGACATTAGAATGCATAAATTATGACGGCATTTTCATATTCAAGTTTGTAAATCACTAAAATATGGTGGAGAATGAAATTGTTTGATGCACAATAGAGTGACTCCAGCTGCTTCATTCCCCCTCAAATACACACACACACACACACACACACATATATGTATATATATACATACAAACTTAAAAAAAAAAAATACTGATTTGCTGCTCAAGAAACATTTCTTATTATCAATGTTGACAACAGTCGTGCAGATTCATATTTTCGTGGAAACCGTGACACTTTTATAATTCTTTGATGAATAGAAATTTCAAAACAACTGCATTTATTTGAAATAGAAATCTTTGTAACATTATAAATTACACTTTTGATCATTTTAATGTGTCCTTGTTGAATAAAAGTATTACAGTTTTTTTAATTGGTTTGGTACTATTTTCATAAGTAAGGTGCACATTTTCAAAACTCTTAGTACAAAACTTTAAACTGATCACACTTGTAACACCACTAGTCATTATTTCAAAACCCGATCTCATGATTTCATTGTAGTTGCGCATATTTTCATTCCACATAATCATTGTTTCAAAACACAAGATCATTGTGATATGTATTGAGAGAACATTTGAATTAATCACCAAAACACAACAGTATGATCTTCTTTCAATTTAGTACTTTTAACAATCAGTTAATTCAAGAGCAAACAATGCAAGATTCATGTTTCAAATCACCTTTGTTGCTGAAATAATTACAGTAATACAGGCAATAACTGTCATGTTAGAAAATACACTTACATTACCTAACTTGCATATCTCACATAAAATCAATAATGTTTGTAAAAGTATTTATCCAGTGTGTTATCAAAAGGTGTGATGAAGGTATTGTGCTAGAACAGAGTTTACTGTCAATGTAGTAAATGTCCTCACTGTGCCATATGACTGAATCTATATTCTAGCTGAATTTTTCAGATGAAGGGTGAGTTATAGTAATGTGCAGTCTTTACCATGGTAATGCTTCTATATACAGTATCACATGGCATAATGTAATGTAAAATGCTGTATTTGATGCCATATGTCTCCCTTCTTCTGATACATCTCTGATCAATCTCTCTGATCAGTTCCTCTCCCTTTTGTCCTGCTGTATGTTCAAAAATAGCAAAACACACGGTTTTACAAATGATGACGTCCTCAAAGGAAGGTTTTAGGTGATTTTGTCAAGTTTTGCTTACTTCTGGGTACCAATTTGTCCCCAAAATATGGTTACAGTAAGTAGGCACACACACACACACACACCAGGGGTTAAAGCAAAAAAAAAAAATCCTATAAAAAGATATAAGAGCAAAATCTTCTGATTGGCTAGTAATGTTAGTTTGGTTGAGAATGAAAGCTGTGTTCCTCTCATACCACTGGTAGGCGAACTCATGGACTCGAAAGTCATATCAACAAGTTTTTTTTAAATGTAGGGTTTTTTTTTTCCGCAGCCAAATGCTGCACGCCGGAGATCCGGCACGGTGCCGGAGAACTTTAAGCCCTGTTTTATTCAGCAAGAGACAGCAAAGACATGCATAATGTTACAAAAGATTTCTATTTCAAATAAGTGCTGTTCTTTTTAACTTTCTATTAATTACTGACACACACACACACACACACACACACACAGGTTTTCCTATCATTATGGTGACATTACATAGGAGTAATGGGTTTTATACTGTCTCGCCCTACACTAAACCTACCCTTACGAAAATTCATTTTTTTCTCATTGGACCCAAAAAAGGCCAATGATTTTAGATATTGCCATCTTTGTGGGGACATTTTGTCCCCATAAAATAGGGTTTACCTGAACCACACACACACCCTTACAAAATAGTGGTTATCATCTTAGATAAATCACTTTTAGTGTAAAAATAATTCAGCGCATTTGGTTATCCCTAAATTGCAATCACGTTCTATAGAAACTAAATATCTATTGAATCTATATCTATAGATGCACCAAATGATTCTCTGATTAACCATTAAGATGAGTTAGATTAAATAATAGACAAATGTATTAAACTGAATGAGAAGTCATGCTAATGAAAAGTTTGATAGTAATAGCTTTATGAAAGGCAGTTACTGTGAATGAAACATTTATATAGATGAAACACTTATTTTGTGTAGTGAAAAGGATACTTTGTGATTGTGTGTATTGTACTAACACAATTGAAAATATGCTGAAATGTTTGAAAAAAGTGCACTTTTGATGATCTGTTGTGATAGTACGAAGAGTTGCTTGCGAAAATTGCGCCAAAGCAATTAAAAAAAGTTGTAATTTATTTTAAAAAAGTGACTCCACTGGCTTTTAAATCTTTTTGTTATTTATTTTGTATTTAAATAACTTCTGACAGTAAATCAAAGACAGTTTGCTGTGTCTAGAGTTGCATCCGGAATAGACGAGACAAATCAGCACATCTTCCCAGTGCATTAAGTGTTTACCTTTCTAAATGTATGTTTGCCTTTCTATCTGAAACTATGCCAAGAAAGCTTTCTTCTTACATCTCTAACTTCACTTAACAAACACAATAAAAGCTCTGCATGCATGCAAGCTATTTTTGAATCAGACTGTGAGAGTAGCCAGATTCAGTTGTTTACAAGGCTGTTTTTCTTCCGTTTAATGAATTATTTAGGATCTACATCACCTGAGGTGTTTACATGAAGCCTTTTCATTTCAACTGAGCCACGAGTCAGATTAGTAATGGATTATCAGGCTGCATGCAAACACAGCCAGTGTACAGAGTCAGAAACTCCATTTGACCCTGAAGGAAAGCAGGACACGGTTGTATGTCTTGTAGGCTTGCATGTAAAACAGAGATGGGACGGGAACGACGTTACAGCAAAGGCAAGCATGGCTGTAGGCTAACATCTCAAACAGCCCTTGCACTTTTAAACTCACGTCGACCTCATAAATCTCAGTGAAAAGCTTGCATTGAAGACTTAAGTGAGGTTCTCCGGAGACTAAAGACCTCTCATTACATGTTACAGGTGTAAAGAGGCTTGCGTGACAGCATAAACGTCTTCAGCAGAGAAACATGGTGCGATGCACACTACGTAAACTTGTAAATGTGCAAACTTTCCCACAAGAGCTGTTTGTCTGGATGCAAGTTTGTTTGTCATCAGAGCTTGTGGTTCAACACACAAGCAAAATGCATCCAAATACGCTTAAAGATATAAAGCTACAGTTTTACAGTCGTATAAGAGTCTTATACAAGAACACTGACAATATTGTGATATTGTGATAAACAGCTGAGAATTTCAAACTTGTTCTGACTGCCTTCTCTACTAGTTTACTTGAAGAAACAGTGGAAACTGATTGCACGTATACATTTTTTAAGTGTCTATAGCCTAAAATTGAATATTAAATCCAGTTTGAGATTTATAGAATTCAGGATGTTTGCAGTACAAAATATAACAATGTTTATTAAATTGGTAATATTAAATATTTAGAAACATTAACAGACATTCTAGAGTATATTAACTGAAATTGACACATTAAATTAACTTGATATTTATTGCTTAATGTACCCAGGAAGAGTTCGCAATCTTTACTTTTAGCTGATTATTTACTTAAAGGGGTCATATTATGCTTTTTTAAAGATCATTATTTTGGGTATTTGGTGTAACAGAATATGTTGACATGCTTCAATGTTCAAAAAACACATTATTTTTCAAATACTGTACATTATTGTAGGTCCTCTATGCCCCGCCTCTCTCAAACGCTTCGTTTTCTACAAAGTCCCTCCTTCCGACAAGCGCAGTCTGCTCTGATTGGCCAGCTGACCCAGTGCATTGTGATTGGCCGAACACCGCAAGCACTCGTCGGAAATGTAACGCCCCTTACCATAATCGCGAGCTTTATCTTTCAAAATAAATGTAAAGACAGTAAATAATGTCATTAGTTTTACCATCAGTTCAAGCCCGAAAGGGGACCAGACACAGTAATGATGCAGTACACAAGCCGCGGTTAAGACAGCTGACTCTACTGTGAT
>NW_015540875.1:1183477-1187096 GCF_001515605.1 Sinocyclocheilus anshuiensis | reverse complement strand
ATCTTAAAGATTCCTCTAAATGCATCTACTTTCGGAAGGCCAAATAAAGTGCTTTTGCTTTCGCCTAGAAACACACAGTGTCTCCCTGACATGCTGCTTCAACACTAACTGCGGTTACTGAAACCACGCCTTCTTTCTTTGCGTGCACATTTGGGCAGCATTATGCAAATATTCCCACATAGTGAGGTAGATACATGGGGGCGTGTTAGAACGAGCCGTTTTAGGGGGGTGTGGCAGAGTCTTAACTTTGATAAAGAATATCTCTTTGGTTTTGAGACTTTAGTCTTTGCAACTTCAGGGATCTTATCTATTCACGAACAGCTTGTAACACTCCAAAGAGAAAGGAAAACTTGAAATCGCATCATATGACCCTTTTAAAGAAATTGTTCATTCAAAAATGAAAATTTGCTGAAAATGTACTCACCCTCAGGCCATCCGAGATCTAGATGAGTTTGTTTCTTTATGGGAAAAGATTTGGAGAAATTTAACATTAAATTACTTGCTCACCAGTGGATCCTCTGCAGTGAATGGGTGCCGTCAGAAGGAGCTCCTTAAAAACATGCAGCTTTTCACTTCATAAGATGTTAATTGATGGACTGGAGTGGTGTGGATTACTTGTGGATTATTGTGATGTTTTTGTCAGCTGTTTGGACTCTCATTCTGACGGCACCCATTCACTGCAGAGGATCCATTGGTGAGCAAGTGATGGAATGCTACATTTCTCCAAATATTTTCCAATGAAGAAACAAACTCATCTACATCTTGAATGGCTTGAGGGCGAGTAAATTTTCAGCAAATTGTCAACTATGCCTTTAACTGAAACTGTTGATGATGCAACAGTTTTCCAATGTTGATGTTGCAAGCATACTGTGGTTTGAACCCAAAAAACATGATGTGAAAAAGAAAATGGGAGCAGCTGGAGGAGGGTGAAATCGAAGCAAGCAGGAAAAATATCTGTCAAAGTCATACGCACCTGAAATGTAAAGCATTGTGGTATTAGATTGAATTTCAGAGAGTAATTACCCTCCCAGCATGTGCGACCCACTTCAGGTCAGCAGCTGCTAGTTTCTAACATGAAACGCATCAACGTGACAGCAGTAAATGTACGCTGCACGCCGTCAAACCTGATGTATCGTGACATCACAGACTTATGACACTAAATGATTCTGCTGGGTGTCACAAAGAGGGCCGTACCCGTTTCATTCATGCATTGAGGTCACTGAAAACAACAATACAGATGATTCAGACCCCGAGGAATGCTTCATGTGTGCGAAAAACAGCTCACGGAATATGTCAGGGTTTGAAAGACGTTTCAATTTAGCCAACTAAACCCCTCTGGGCTCCTATACATCTCCGTTCTCCCAGCGATTCTGCATCTGCAAAAGCACAAATTGTTTTAATCAAAATGCAGTATATTATGCTCAGCTGCGCAGACGAACTGGCAGGAAAACATCAGCGTAAAAAGCCAGGGTATTATCAGTGCATTCCACCAGGGAGAGGCCATTGGCAGATCACCAGGGAACAAAGCATCACGTGAGAGCGGCAACAGGGTGGGAATGAGAAACCAGAACAGCTGCATGTGTCTGTTTACATCGCTCCACCTCGCTCACACACACACACTCACCTTATCCCTTCAGCTTATTCGTTAGCCAAATGCAGGGATTGTTATTGACAGCTGAAGTTTGAGATAAAATGTTTTCTTAAAGTACCCCCTGAGATTTTCCGTATTTAAATAATTCAATAAACAGCACATCTGTATGTAATATAAAATAATAATAAAACAAAAAATATAAATGTTATATGCTATAAAATAGCAATTTAAAATGGCAAATATATAATTGTTTGTCTTTTTTATTACTTAAAAATTAAAAAATACAAATTCTACATTAAAAAACATATAGTGCAATAAAATACTATCATAAAAATATATAATATTTATATTTAAATATAAAAAATTATAATATAATATAAAATAATAATAATAAAAGTACAAATATTAAAATGAATTAAAATCTTAGTAAAATGGAAATGTGTGTATGTGTGTGTGTGTGCGTGCCTTTTATAATTCGTTGAAAATGATAAAGTATTTTATAAAAGTTTAAAGTAATTATGTTACAATAAAATATTGGCATAAAATATTCAATATCTTTTTTGCTTTATATTATTATTTTAAGAATAATAATAAACCATTTACATTTGCATCTAAATATATCCATGAACATGTTGCATTTCCAAATGCACGTGATAATCAACTTGTAGAGAGATTCAATAATAGTACTGAGCCATTTTGCGATTTCATTTTTGTTTTTATAACAGTGCAGTCATATTTATTTATTTATTTTAATTTTACTTTTGATTTTAAACTGCCTGATTTTTCTATTTTGGCACATGTAACTATATTACCATCCATTAAAATCACGATTTCCTGTCAAGCTGCTTTGAAACAATGTGTACCGTACAAGCGGTTTACAAATAAATTTTGACTTGCCTTTTCTATGACTGAATTAATTATTAGCTTTTCATCAACTCACAAACCCCGATCTAACGCAACAGAGAAGAGAGAAGCGTTCAGGAGGTAAACAGGCTGCGGTACGGCAGGCCGAGCGGACGGTGTGTCACTCCCAGCGCTCCATTCCAGAGCAATTTTCCACAGAGAAATCAATAGCGTAGTGCAGACCTCTCTACAGGGGAAATAGAGTTTGTTTTGTTTCTCGCAGACAAATGCAGGCCTCAGGAAAGATAAATGGTATTTTCGTGGGCCTTTACAGAAAACTGTTCAGCCTCATTCATTCGCTCTCATCTCTTTTTTTCGGCCACTCCCCGAGTGCATCGTTCTTCACTGGGAGCCTCTGAACAGAGCTTTATGGAGAAAACTGGACTGGATTCATCTCTGAAATGCATAATACTGGTATGATATTATCTTCTGCCCTAATATATCCTCTTCTTTAAAAGCACTGCTTGACTTTTTCTCGCTGGATCTGCGTCAAATACACTTAATCTACACGGATTCCAGGTCCACCTGAGACTCATGCTTTCCAAAAACTCCTGTCTGATGTTTCATAACTTTTAAATCAGACCTAGTAGCCCCATTTTATATCGCAGTATAACCCAGAGAGTCATAACTGTGTCTAAATGTATTACTAACCAGGCGCAATGCCACACGTCTGCAGGGTCAAGAATGTTTCTGTGCGCAGTGAAAGTGAAATACTGTGGAAAACATCAAAATCAGGTCTAGATTAGAATACTACTACTGCAGAACACACAAACGTATCCCACAATGCAATGCACTTGACTTCAACATCTATTTTCCAATGTGAGGAATCACCTGGTATGTATATACAGTATATATATATATATATATATATATATATATAGAGAGAGAGAGAGTTAAAAAATAGTAAGAGTATAAGGGTATAATAGTATATATATATACAGTATATATATATATATATATATATATATATAGCTTGGATATTGAAACAACTTTACCTGTAGCAGAAGAACCACTTCTCAACATTATTAACTCGTTGTCTTTAGGTCACGTCCCAAAACCATTCAAGCTGGCGGTTATTAAGCCTCTTATTAAGAAACCACAACTAGATCCTAGTGAACTGGCAAA
>NW_015540875.1:1182158-1182511 GCF_001515605.1 Sinocyclocheilus anshuiensis | reverse complement strand
CTTCCTGATAACGTTCGGGGTTCAGACACACTCTCTCTGTTTAAATCTAGATTAAAGACACATCTCTTTGGCCAAGCATTCAAATAATGCATCTCATAATCTTGTACTGCAGTTATATCTGATCAAATGCACATTATTATTCTTTAGTTTGGGTTAAACAAATCAATTTTGCTTGGTTGGAACAGCAGCTATGCTAATTATGTCTCTTCTCTGTTCTCTGTTTCTGCTGGGATTGACATCCCGTGGTAACTAGGATTTACACAAGCTTCAGTCTGAACACCTGAGACCTGAGAAGAGATGATGCCAACCCCTCAGAGGACCTCAGATGATGCCAACCCTGAAACAACATACAG
>NW_015540875.1:1172674-1182113 GCF_001515605.1 Sinocyclocheilus anshuiensis | reverse complement strand
TTGCCATATGTACATTAACTGACAGTCACCACTGATAAGCTACTACTAAATATTGTAGAAACTTAATTTTCTGTAGGTTGCTTTGCAACGATTTGTATCGTAAAAAGCGCTATACAAATAAACTTGAATTGAATTGAATATTATTACATATATCAACAAAAATAAAAATAAGTATTAATAAAAAATATTAATATAAATAAAAATAATAATTTTTAATTATTACTGTTGATAAATTGTAAAATTAAAATCTTAATTTTGAAAATATAAAAGCTACATTGTTTAAGTATTTAATAATACAATTTTTAAGTATTAGCATTTTTTCTTATTCAAGTATTAATATTATTTGGACTATCATGTATTTAGAAATTTTGAGGAAAACATAATTGTAAATTATTATAATTAATAATTATCAAATGATTACAATCATATATATATTTTTTAATTATATATTATATTTTTAAATGTATACCAGACAGTATGCTAGTATTCCATTCAAGTCATCCTCAGTGACTGAAAAAAATGTTCCATCATGCATCGCTTGTTGTGTTCACAGCTAGTTAGAACAAAATCTCTGGAAGAAAACAAGGTTTATAAACCTATTTTGTGTGTATTTGCCATTTGTAACTATGCATCGTATCAATTTGACAAAATCACTTTAATGTTAAATTAGTTCTGCTCTCATATAACCAAATTTATATGGCTTCATGTGTACATTACAGGCTTCTTTATATATATTATTTGGAAAAAACTGTGCAAATCATTCCAGCCTTGTAAAATTGCTGTTAACATATATTAGGGTTGGAAAATCCCTGCCGTCATATTCCATAAGATTCCTTTGTGTTTACGATTCTGAACCAGTGAATGTTTAACACGCCTCTGAGAGCCAGCTATAGATCTGACCTCACTGTTTCCTGAGAATGAACACACACACACACATTAGATACACAGCGAAAACCTCTCGCTCCATCTGAAAGAGCTAAGTCGATCATGACACAAAACTCTGTGAGGTGAGTGAACACCAGTGTTTCCTACCATGACTAAACTATGACTAATCAGGCTATATTTGTTTCCTAACATATTATGACGTCCGACACGCTTTCTTTTATTCAGCATGGCTTTGTTGATGTGTTACAAAGCCACATGAGTGTAGACAGAAGCAACAACATATTAATACACGCAGATTTTGAAATAACGAGCATGGTAAGTAAGGAAAACAGTCTGATCTGATCAATTCATTTCATGATTCAGATGAATGACTCCTCTATTTGATTCATTCCAATTCACAAGTTAGTTTGATTGATTCATATCACAAATCCCGGAAAATATGCATTGTAGTCCAAACAAGTCGTTTGTAGTAGTTTTTGAAAAGTGATTTCTGTTAAATAAAATTTGTAATCCTCATTGTAACTTTGCAGATCTTTTTTATGCTCAAACAGCAACATTATAGACTAACTAAAGTTGAAAAAGTGAAAAAGCATAATAGGACCCCTTTAAAAAGAACAGCACCAACCAAGCGATTCTGTTTTGCTGCAAATTCATTCTCATTCTATAAAGCAAGAACTCTATTTACTGTCAATAGATTATGATGCGAAATTGAATTAAAAATGCAAAATAACCCTTTTTATTTCCAAAATTATAACACACGCAATTTGCCAAATTACATATGCAGGAAATTTGTTGCAAATGTAATATTTAGTCTATAAAACACAGTTTGCATTGCAGTAAGTAGTATGCTAGCAGTATGCTACAGGTTTGAAACAACATAAGGGTGAGTAACTTCTGACAAGTTTTCCATTTTTTGGCTAAACTATCCTAAAACATGGGAGAAGCATGATTTATAGATTTTTAGATTTTTGTTTGCATTCCATAACACAATAGAAAGTTGTAATGAATATTTACTGTCAATATATTATTTTGAGGTGTCCAGTTTAATTTGTCCAATGCAATCTACACTGCATTTTGATGCAGATTTTCAGCAAAAACAAATCCGTTGTTGCATCTGTGCCACGTGTAATAGCGCACCGGACATAAACGCATTTACAACCCTGATCAAGCCAACTCTGGAATTCAATATGAGAGCGAGCTTCACCAACATAGCATAAGAGCAAGAGCGAGCAAGAGAGAGATTACTGTGAGTTAATCTAGTATCAGATTACCGGCTCCAGAGGATGGCCAATGCACAACTCATTATTGAAGGAAAAGTCTGTTAAATACAGATTAGGGATCCAGAGCAAATGTCAGCCTTGGCGACCATTGCTGCCTCTCTCTGAACCGCTATCAAAAAGTGTGTGTGTATTTGTGTGTGTGTGTGCGTATGACTAAACTCTTCTGTGATGCATGACTGTGCCTCTCCGCTCCACATGCAAGCATCTGTTACCAGCATGTTTAAAAAAAATCCCACACTCCAGTTTCCAGATGCAGGTCCAGCCAATTCAGTTGTCCCTCCAGCCAAATTCCCTCCCAGCGATACGCCGTCTTAGGACAACACGGCCTGTCTGTTGTGCTTTTTCAGACTTTAGCACATGCATGAATAATCAAAGAGGTTCCCATCTGTTGGTGGCGCGATGGGTGAGCGCTGATGAGTGCTTTAGTGCCACACCAGCATCTTACAAAAATGTATTTCTCATGCTGACAAAAACCCAAAGCAACGCAGCAAAACATGATCCCAGAGGATTGCTCAGAGGTTGCTCTTTTAAAGCAACCTCTTCAGGAGAATAAATGCAAATTGCAGATATGACTAATTTAAGTGTCAGATTTGTCTCAGATGTTTCTTCTTCTAAAAAATGAGAACACAAATGAGACACAGTATATAGAAGAATATGAGTTAATTGTGAGGTTTATGGCTTTTGATTGCAGACCTTGGTATCTTTGCAAATCTGAGCACAGTTTGAGACATTGTTGAGATCTCTTCCTGAATTCTAGAGGAGATCCGGGAGATTTCTGGGGTCTTTTTCTATGGAAACATCTGAGAAGTAGGAGGCTTCTCTCAATTTTGTTCTCCATTTATTCTCATTTGTGATTAGGAGAAACAACTGAGATATTAAGGAGATATCTTTTTCTAATGGACACAGTTGAAGGCTGATAAACATATCATTTCTGAAAGGTTTCTCTTTCACAGCTCAGGAGACGTAATGGAGCTCTCAGTTATGGTTTGTTTAAGAATCAAATTTGTTTCTGATTTTATTTCTACAATTTCATGAGAAGTAAAAACAGACTAAATGTGTCATACAGTAAGAGTACAGAGCTATAAAATTAACAACATTCATAATTTAGTCTTGGTAGAATTTGATGAGTAATATCAGAGTTCATAGTGAGATCTCTGACTTTCCATAGCAGACTTTGATATCTTTGATATCAGTTTGAGACATTTTTTAGATCTCTTCCTGAATTCTAGAGAAGACGTGAGATTTCTTTTTGGGTTCTCAGATAAGGAAATATCTGAGAAGCATTTCTTTTTTTTTTTTATCTAAGGTTTTTCGCTCAGAAGACGTAATGGAGTTCTCAGTTTTGGTTCATTTAAGAATCAACTTAGTTTCAGATGTTTCTTCTAAAAGTAAAAAGACACAAATGAGTCATACGGTAAGAGTGCAAAGCTTTACAATGAACAAAATGCATAATTTAGTATTTGATGAGCATTTGAGAATTTGATGAGCGATGTCTGAGTTCATATTGGGATCTGGATTTTGATAGCATGGTATCTTTGCAAATCTCAGCACAATTAAGATATTAAAGAGATATCTTTCTTTTGACACCTTTTTCTTATGGGAACAGACCAAGGTTGGAGAGCAGATTAGCATCACATTGAAAATTTATTTCTCAAAGGTTTCTCATTTGTAGCTCAGAAGTAATGCAGTTCTCAGTTATGGTTTGTTTAATATAATCAACTTTGTCTGAGATGCTTCTTCTAAAACTACAGAGCTAAAAAACAAATGCAAATAGCAGCTCAGATCTTTTTGAGAATTTAACGAGAAGTATTTGAGATCATATTGAGATCTTTTTATTGCTACCCCTTTGATATCATAGAGTTTGGGATCTCTTCGGAAATTCAGTACAGAACAATACGGTACATTTTTTGAAATTGAGATTTATACATCATCTGAAAGCTGAATAAATAAGCTTTCCATTGATGTATCGTTTGGCCGAGATATAACTATTTAAAAATCTGGAATCTGAGGGAGCAAAAAAATCAAAATATTGAGAAAATCGCCTTTAAAGTTGTCCAAATGAAGTTCTTAGCCATGTATATAACTAATCAAAAATTAAGTTTTGATATATTTACGGTAGGAAATTTACAAAATATCTTCATGGAACATGATCTTTACTTAATATCCTAATGATTTTTGGCATAAAAGAAAAATCGATAATTTTAACTCATACAATGTTTATTTGGCTATTGCTACAAATATACCCCAGCGACTTAAGACTGGTTTTGTGGTCCAGGGTCACATATGTTCTCCATGTAACCTCACTGGTATCTATGAGAAACAAACAAGACATTCAATAGACGTCCTTTGTGATTTTTCCTAAATAACAAAGAAAATTAGTTGTTCTTCTTCTTTTAGCACCAGTTGTTATTATTCATAAGCCAGATCTACATCTATCATTCATTACTCACATCCAGCTGACTATGCAGTAGATGTTTATATGATCTTCACAAGTTCACAACCTGAACCTAAGACAACAGCTGGCATTACATTTCCAGAATGCACTGCAAAGCACTCCACAACCAACAGTCCCAGAACAACCAGCACTCATATGACAATTATCACAAGCGACACTCTCTTCAAACCACGGCGGACGGTGTGTCTGACCACCAGCGCGAGAACAGAGTGAGCCTCATTAGCACCTCCAGACAGAGTGTGTTTGTGTGACTCACGCTGCTGAAGCTGGGAATGAGGCTGAGCGTGGAGCCGCCATCCAGAGGGAAGGGAAGGAAGTGCTTCATGCCCAGAGAGGGTGGCACAGTGGGCAGAGGAGCTCGAAGCAGCGCTGGCACCAGTCCGCTCTGACACGCGTTACCTGAGGAGGAGGAAGAGAGACAGCGAGGTCATGCTTGGTTATGAGATGATGCACATGTGCAACCACTGGAGAGTAAAAGATTAATTATTAAGTGTGTTTTGCTTTAGCCGTTTATTTTAGAAGTGCTGACGTGTGTCATATCTGTATGCATCAAAAAGTGTGTGTGTATTTGTGTGTGTGTGTGCGTATGACTAAACTCTTCTGTGATGCATGACTGTGCCTCTCCGCTCCACATGCAAGCATCTGTTACCAGCATGTTTAAAAAAAATCCCACACTCCAGTTTCCAGATGCAGGTCCAGCCAATTCAGTTGTCCCTCCAGCCAAATTCCCTCCCAGCGATACGCCGTCTTAGGACAACACGGCCTGTCTGTTGTGCTTTTTCAGACTTTAGCACATGCATGAATAATCAAAGAGGTTCCCATCTGTTGGTGGCGCGATGGGTGAGCGCTGATGAGTGCTTTAGTGCCACACCAGCATCTTACAAAAATGTATTTCTCATGCTGACAAAAACCCAAAGCAACGCAGCAAAACATGATCCCAGAGGATTGCTCAGAGGTTGCTCTTTTAAAGCAACCTCTTCAGGAGAATAAATGCAAATTGCAGATATGACTAATTTAAGTGTCAGATTTGTCTCAGATGTTTCTTCTTCTAAAAAATGAGAACACAAATGAGACACAGTATATAGAAGAATATGAGTTAATTGTGAGGTTTATGGCTTTTGATTGCAGACCTTGGTATCTTTGCAAATCTGAGCACAGTTTGAGACATTGTTGAGATCTCTTCCTGAATTCTAGAGGAGATCCGGGAGATTTCTGGGGTCTTTTTCTATGGAAACATCTGAGAAGTAGGAGGCTTCTCTCAATTTTGTTCTCCATTTATTCTCATTTGTGATTAGGAGAAACAACTGAGATATTAAGGAGATATCTTTTTCTAATGGACACAGTTGAAGGCTGATAAACATATCATTTCTGAAAGGTTTCTCTTTCACAGCTCAGGAGACGTAATGGAGCTCTCAGTTATGGTTTGTTTAAGAATCAAATTTGTTTCTGATTTTATTTCTACAATTTCATGAGAAGTAAAAACAGACTAAATGTGTCATACAGTAAGAGTACAGAGCTATAAAATTAACAACATTCATAATTTAGTCTTGGTAGAATTTGATGAGTAATATCAGAGTTCATAGTGAGATCTCTGACTTTCCATAGCAGACTTTGATATCTTTGATATCAGTTTGAGACATTTTTTAGATCTCTTCCTGAATTCTAGAGAAGACGTGAGATTTCTTTTTGGGTTCTCAGATAAGGAAATATCTGAGAAGCATTTCTTTTTTTTTTTTATCTAAGGTTTTTCGCTCAGAAGACGTAATGGAGTTCTCAGTTTTGGTTCATTTAAGAATCAACTTAGTTTCAGATGTTTCTTCTAAAAGTAAAAAGACACAAATGAGTCATACGGTAAGAGTGCAAAGCTTTACAATGAACAAAATGCATAATTTAGTATTTGATGAGCATTTGAGAATTTGATGAGCGATGTCTGAGTTCATATTGGGATCTGGATTTTGATAGCATGGTATCTTTGCAAATCTCAGCACAATTAAGATATTAAAGAGATATCTTTCTTTTGACACCTTTTTCTTATGGGAACAGACCAAGGTTGGAGAGCAGATTAGCATCACATTGAAAATTTATTTCTCAAAGGTTTCTCATTTGTAGCTCAGAAGTAATGCAGTTCTCAGTTATGGTTTGTTTAATATAATCAACTTTGTCTGAGATGCTTCTTCTAAAACTACAGAGCTAAAAAACAAATGCAAATAGCAGCTCAGATCTTTTTGAGAATTTAACGAGAAGTATTTGAGATCATATTGAGATCTTTTTATTGCTACCCCTTTGATATCATAGAGTTTGGGATCTCTTTGGAAATTCAGTACAGAACAATACGGTACATTTTTTGAAATTGAGATTTATACATCATCTGAAAGCTGAATAAATAAGCTTTCCATTGATGTATCGTTTGGCCGAGATATAACTATTTAAAAATCTGGAATCTGAGGGAGCAAAAAAATCAAAATATTGAGAAAATCGCCTTTAAAGTTGTCCAAATGAAGTTCTTAGCCATGTATATAACTAATCAAAAATTAAGTTTTGATATATTTACGGTAGGAAATTTACAAAATATCTTCATGGAACATGATCTTTACTTAATATCCTAATGATTTTTGGCATAAAAGAAAAATCGATAATTTTAACTCATACAATGTTTATTTGGCTATTGCTACAAATATACCCCAGCGACTTAAGACTGGTTTTGTGGTCCAGGGTCACATATGTTCTCCATGTAACCTCACTGGTATCTATGAGAAACAAACAAGACATTCAATAGACGTCCTTTGTGATTTTTCCTAAATAACAAAGAAAATTAGTTGTTCTTCTTCTTTTAGCACCAGTTGTTATTATTCATAAGCCAGATCTACATCTATCATTCATTACTCACATCCAGCTGACTATGCAGTAGATGTTTATATGATCTTCACAAGTTCACAACCTGAACCTAAGACAACAGCTGGCATTACATTTCCAGAATGCACTGCAAAGCACTCCACAACCAACAGTCCCAGAACAACCAGCACTCATATGACAATTATCACAAGCGACACTCTCTTCAAACCACGGCGGACGGTGTGTCTGACCACCAGCGCGAGAACAGAGTGAGCCTCATTAGCACCTCCAGACAGAGTGTGTTTGTGTGACTCACGCTGCTGAAGCTGGGAATGAGGCTGAGCGTGGAGCCGCCATCCAGAGGGAAGGGAAGGAAGTGCTTCATGCCCAGAGAGGGTGGCACAGTGGGCAGAGGAGCTCGAAGCAGCGCTGGCACCAGTCCGCTCTGACACGCGTTACCTGAGGAGGAGGAAGAGAGACAGCGAGGTCATGCTTGGTTATGAGATGATGCACATGTGCAACCACTGGAGAGTAAAAGATTAATTATTAAGTGTGTTTTGCTTTAGCCGTTTATTTTAGAAGTGCTGACGTGTGTCATATCTGTATGCCAAATTATCCTTCCTCATCATCACACAGCCTGTTTTATTTAGTTATGAGCTTTATGGGAAGCCAAGCGCTCCAAATGAACCGTGCAATGCTATCCGCGTAACCCTTTGAACAAGTAAACTGTCGTGCGAGTAAATTGGCTGATCTGGTGGAAGGCCAGATGTGCATTCCTGGTGTTATTTTTTCCAAATTAAAACAATATTTTTTTGTAATCTTTTGTAAATCTTTCTTAACATCTTGCTCTGCCTCTAAAACAACTTCCCTTTTTGGATGACATCATCAATGCCTCTTACTTTTGACTCCACCCCTCTGACCGCATTATGGTATTTAACACATACTTCTAATGATCTATTTTGTTTATTTTTGCTAACGCAAACTGAAACGAAAACATTTTTGTTAACTGAAATATAAAAACTAACATAACTGGTAAAAACAGAAACTGAACTAAAATACGTCACATACATGACTCCAACATTTACTCAAATAAAATGAAAAGGGACACCAATTATACAGCTTTCATTTTTTTATATATGCTACAAAACTTATAAAACCTACCTGTATTAAACATAAAAATGCCACTTATTATCAATAACATTACATTGTGCTGCACTCAGCGTCGGCGCCATGGGGGGACCTGAGGGGGCCCGGCCCGGCCACCTCGGTCACTGTGCCCCCTCACCTCTGGTGCCGTCTCCGTAGTGGGCGCCCTGATTTTAGTCAGTGAGGCAAGGTACTGCCCTGGGAAGGTCTCCCAGGCTGTTAAATACACAGATTAAAAGCGAAATGTTTTCATTTCGCTTCGTTAGCAAAACATTATTTTTTTTCATTCAGGTTATGCAGAGCGAAATAAGAACGGTGCTGCATTTAGAAAGAATTCTTATTAACTTTGCTATTATTCTTGAATTTTCAAACTGCTAACACTTTGCACTTTGCAGTTTCGAATTATGCCTTTACTGTATGACCAAAAATTACGGAGTAGTCTATTTTATGTTTCAGCTGTTTGATCGCGCCAGCGCCTCGCGCGCACACTAAGCTATCCTACTGCATTCATTGGAAACAGCGCAGCCGTTCACCGTGCCGTTCGGCGCGAGACCCGGTCCACTGTGGCATATTTTTGCTCATTATGATATTTTTCCGTCCAAACTGGAACACGCGTGAACTACAAAGCCTATTTTACCTAATAAGGCTAATAGTTTAGTTTCAGCTACATCACGAATATGGAAAAATTTGGATTTGTTCCTGAGAGAGGTAAGCCCAACTTTACCTTACGTTTCTTTATAAATTAATTTGTTTTGGCATGTTTATTGCTAAGCATATATTATTATATACTGCAATTATATTTATCCATTAGAATTATATATTTTTAAATTCTTATTCTGTT
>NW_015540875.1:1172306-1172512 GCF_001515605.1 Sinocyclocheilus anshuiensis | reverse complement strand
TCACTTTGTGCGCTCTGGCGCGGACCCTGGCTGCACTGATAAATATATTTAAATGATACCAGCTAACACATTAAAATACTAAAATTAAAACAAAAAAGCTAGAATACTCAGAATTTTTTTTTTTATAAAATAACTATAAAATAAAAAATTAAAATTAAAATTTGTGGTAAGCGGAAAACGTCTCGGTTACGTATGGGAAACCTCGG
>NW_015540875.1:1164176-1172105 GCF_001515605.1 Sinocyclocheilus anshuiensis | reverse complement strand
TCTCTCTAAGCGAGACCCCAATTTCGTCGGTCATCCGACGTGACGTCGAGAGTGACCGACTGAAAGGGAACCAAAGCACCCAATAAATTATTGAAAATTCACACATAATATGCCTAGCTATTTTGTTTATTTTTACTATTTCTGTTCATTTCTCATTTCTCATTCACATTCATTAACTAAATGAAAACACTGATAACAATGAAGTTAAAATAAAGATAAACCTGGAGAAAACAATATAAACAAAAATGACCATAAAATAATTTTAGCTTTCATTCGCAATACATGACATATAAAACGTATAACCTTTACAAACCGCCTGCATTAAACATGAAAATGCCAATAAATGTGCTGAGAAGTTTAACACAAAGTACACATCCCTAATCTAAAGTGTTAGCAAATTTAAAACTATAAGACTGAACTGTGCATGAGACGTGGCAGCAAACTGAAAACTACAGTAACTTTTGGCCTGTCCCTAAAAATCTGATTGATAAGAATGTTGTTCTAGGACCAACACGGATGTTGATGCAGGAACACGGCCTAGTTTGGCAGAATCGCAGTGAGCGCACAATTCATGAGATCAATTCAGGCAAGACGCGATGATCCAGAACATTTCTTTTGCCACACGCAGCGAAATCTCGACTGAGGATCTGAACACTGCCAGCGATGACATCGTGACTTTAGTACCTGTTTCTCAGAACCATCTGCCATATCATTCACTTTTTAACAAACTCTCCAGTTACTATAAATATTTGAACAAAACCCTTGTAAAACCGAGACTCCGGACTGGCTGTTATCTGTAATAGCAGTAGATACAAACACAAGTCAAGTGGGAGAGACAGAAACCAGTGGCAGAAAACATAAGTAAATGGCTTGTTTTATTACAGTACGAGTGTTTGTGTGGGTGGCGTTGGAAAGGCAGATTTTTACAGCACATCCCATTAACTCACCAGAAAAAGAAACAGCGTTCCGTATACAAACGAATACAAAAGCCAAAGAAGAAAAACTAAAGACCAAAAACCCAAAGCAATGCAGAAATGTGATGCCAGTGAAAAATGCATTGCTCAGGAGTGACTTTATCCTTTGTTTCATTAAAGTATCAGTTTTGCTTTTTCACAAAAATGAGTAAATTGCAAACACAAATAGATTAATGTGAAGAGCAGCTCAAATCATTTGGTTAAATGGGAATTAAATGAAAAATGTCTGAGTTCGTATTGAGATCTCTTGCAAACTTTATCTTGGCAAATGTGAGCAATGCTTGGGACATTTTTTAATCTGTTATGAAACTCAAATGAAGACACATGTCTCAGGAGAAACATCTGAGATGCAGAAGAACCAAGGTAAAGTCTCTATTTGTTCATTGTTGTCAGAGATATTAATAAGATCTCCTTTAAATGTTTCTATCACATAGGGTTATTTTAAAATAACCTCTTCTTTTGATTGCAAAGCTTGACATTTTCTAAGATCTCCTCTGAAACTCTAGAAATTAGATTATTAGGGTATGTTTCTCAGGAGAAAGTGGGAACATTTGAGAAAGTCTGTACTTGATTGTACTTTGTGATTTTAATAATGCATGGGTAATGCATGGGGTTTAGGTGCTATCTAAAATCTCCAACTTCCCCTAAGGTCTTTTTCTAAGGAGAAATGGACTCTAATGTCTCCATTTGATCTCATTACTGTATAGAAGAAACCACTGAGACATTAATGAGTTTTCCTTTTTTGATTGTTATATCACATAAGGTTATCTAAAAAATTCCATTAAACAAATTGTCTCTTATTCTTTTCATTGCATAGCTTGCAATTGTTCTGATATTCTCTGAAACTCTAGAAATTAGATGACTAAGGTCCTTTTTTCAGGAGAAATTGGAAGGTTTTCTATGGAAGCCAGTTTCCTCCACTGAATAAAGAATTAACAAAAAGGTCATTGTGACTTTTTATCTCACAATTCTGACGTTTTTTTCTTCTCAGAATTGTGTGATATAAACTAAAGATTGCAAGAAAATAGTCCGAAATGGGAGATTTAAGCTCACAATTCAGATTTTTTTTCCCTCAGATTTGCTTGATATAAACTTGCAATTGCGAGAAAAAAAGTCAGAATTTCAAGTTTATATTGCAATTCTCACTTTATTTCTTGCAATTCTATATGTAACTCACAATTTCGAGTTTATATCTCACAATTGTGAGAAAAAAAAGTCAGGACTGCGAAATGAAAACTCGCAGTTGCAAGAAAAAAGTCCGAATTGTGAGCTAAAAAGTCGCAATTACCTTTTTTATTTATTCAGTGGCGGAAACTGGCTTCTCTAATGTAACCATTTGACCTCATTGTCTAGGAAAACCACTTGGATATTAACACAATTTCCTTTGTGATTCCTCTCTCATAAGGTTATCTAAAATAAAGGTTACTGCAATATAACAAAGAGTGAAAAATTTAAGGGGGTCTGAATACTTTCCGTACCCACTGTATATATATATACTATAATGTATTTGAAATGCATTTATTTTGGGCTTTAGCAGATACATTGACACATTTATGTGCTTAATAAAAATACCCTGCAATTGTACTTTTGGTATACTTAAAGTCTGCTAAATTGGAACAACTAATTTTGTGTTTAATGCAGTTTAATTGTGTGGAAATCCAACTAAAGATACCGAAGTATATTTGATTGTACTAAAGTGGAACTATTGCAAGTACTTTAGGTACCTTTGAATTTAAAGACTGATAGTACACTGAGATCATATAATCCTTATAAATAGAGATATTAAAACATTTGAACACATTTTAGGCATAATATTAAGGAATGTGTATTGTGCAATAAAGAAATACTCCCAATTTTTTTTTTTGTTTGTTTATTGGAGACTTTATTCTCTATTTGATCCCATTATTGTCAAGAAGAAACAACTGAGATATTAATGAGATCTCCTTTATGACTGCTTCTAACTTATGGGTTTAGCTGTTGACTAAAATGAAAAACCATAAAACATTTGTTTACATATTTACTTATTGTTTTGATTGCATATTTTACAATTTTCTAAGATCTCTTCTGAAACTCTCCCGAGTCTCCAGTTGATCTCATTATTGTATAGGAGACAAAAAACGAGATATTAATGAAAGCTCTTTTGTAATTGTTCTATGCTTTATGCATATCAGCCTCATCTCCTCTGAAATGAGATTATTAAGGTCTTTTTCTGGGAAAACAGTGGGAGACTTTAGAGAAAGTCTCCATTTGATTTCATTAGAGAAACAACTGAGAGCAAAAAGTCACGAATGCGATCTCTTTGACATCACATGGAGTCACACATGCTGTCGTATCTCAAAAAATCTCAGTGTTTGTGCTTTCCTATGAGTTTCCAAATCTCAGCACCAGCCTGACATGGATTACAAAACAAAACGTTACTAATTCCTCTAGTCCTTTGGGCTTGCGGGGAGGAGAGAAATAATAAAACAAGAGAATAATAAAAAAAACACGCCCTTGCTGCAGCCCTAAATGGTTGTGCCACATGCCTTTGTGCAAGTGCAAGCACGTCTTCGTTCTCCCTTGACAAAGCATGTCAACCTCAGGCCTCCAAGTCGGCGACTCGACTCTGACATGTCAAATGACATCAGGCTAAAGGAATGCTGTCACGGAGCCAGACACTGAACACGAAAACAGAATTAAATATGCAAGTAAAACCGCGGCCTGAGTGACAGCAGGAACTGTGCTCGCCGCTAACCAGGAGGGCGTCTTTAGACCCAAGCATCTGGGTTTTATCTCCTCAGGGCTTTGAGCTTTACGAGGTTTGATTATATTGTGCGCACGATGCAACAACATTCAAAAGCCTCTTTCTGGAAAAAGGCAAACAGGCAAAACATCAATGTTGGCAGCGTGTCACAGGTTTAAGGGAACACGACTTATTAAGTTGTGAGAAGTTTGATTGTTACGAGGTTTTTTGACACCGTGCCCGCAGCGAGAGCAAGTGTTTTACAGCTCTGTTTTCTGTTTCAAAGAACAGTAATGTGGAAAATGTCCAATCTTCTCTGCCCTGCTCTGCTTTCGGTGAGCTGTGTTTTCAGCACCTCCTCGTCTATGGAGTCCACCTCGCTCTTAGTGCTGAAACAAGCTCTCACGCTTTTACAGAAAGGGGTAATGGGTTCAACAGTTAGCATGGTCTGCTTCGCCTTGCCATCTCCACTTATGCATCGTGCATTCCTCCCGATGCTATACTTCTCTCCTTGCCCTTGGCTGTCTCATTGAATTTCTCTCATTATCTGTCTGCATGTGAATCTCCTCACTTACCAGAGAACAGAAATCGTGACGAACAAATGTTATATATAAAATAATCTTATAATACAGAGGCTGGATTCTGAAAAATATCTTGTGTTCTCAAAAACATTTAAGTTAGAAAAATAGCACAATTTTATTCCTAACCCAAAAAAGTTTTTTTTTTTTGTTTATTTCAAAAGATTTACTTCATTGTAATGGTACAAAACCTGGTAAAGGTTTTGGCACTTGCTGTGTGAATACACACACACACACAAAACTTGGACATGGTTCAAAAAGGTTAAATGGTCCTGAAAAAAAAAGAAACACTTGTATTGTTCGAGGTCAAAAATTACTGCATTGGAAATGAATGGGAGCAAATTTTATCTAGTAGAAGCATTTGGTATTGCGCCCAAAAAATATATATTTTAGTAAGCAAATTTTCTTGTGATATCAACAATCTGCCATGTGTCTTCTTTAAAAAGAGACCAAACTAAAGTCTGCGCGTCAAAGCTTTTAAGATTTATGACAGTTTATAGGAAATTTCACTTTCAGGTCAATGCTCAAAAAGTGGTTTACGGGTACAAAATGGATCATAACTATTCCATGAATATAATTTAGTAATACCATAAAAGCCCCTAAAACTACAAAAATGTAAATAAAAAACATTACTAAACTATGTAAAATACAGTAGATACATTTCACTGAAAAAAACGGTCATTTTGTCAGGCACACAGGGAGCAGAGGGTTAAGAATGTTCTGAAGACAAAACTTTTAAATTCCTGAATTCCTTTTGATTTGAAAAGAATGCTCTTGAAATTCAACGCAAATAACCTCTTAAAGGTCTTGATGAAAATAGTGCACCTGCTTATTTTGATTATTATTAAGGTAATCTGCAGGAAGCAAAAAAACAAACAAACTTTGAACACTTCTTATCTCTCAATTTCCTATTAGTGCTTTTCAACAGCATTTCAGAGCCAAACATCTGAGCTTCTTCAGTCACATGACTTGAGGCAGTCACATGACGTTTTTGATGCGCATCTAGGAATTTATTTGGTAAATGTGTTTACATTGTAGTTTATGCGCATAACTTCTTAGAAAATAAAAAAGGTTTTCTCTTCAAGCGAAAGTATACATTATTTATGTGTTTTTGCACAATGTTATTCAAACCTAAGTGCTTCCCTACAGCACTTGCTTATGCAATATCCCAAAATGTGCATAAAAACACTGGATGGAAACTTGCCTAATGTAAAAATAGCTATTTGACATATCAAACTACAATGAAAGGCCACTATATATGCATGAGTGTAATATATAGTGTGAGATTATAAACTAAAGAGGATGCACAGGAAACCCAACATGATCGAATTTGGCCAAAAAAAAAGACTGCAGAGTTTCAAAAACATGAATCCAAGCATGAACTTTGACTTTACTCTCACCCACCTGTTTCAGTTCTCACCGACTCTGTCAACACCCACCGGCTCTGTGAAACACTTCTAAACACACACCACTTCCCACTGCTGCAGCGATCGCAGTAATGAAACCGAGGAGAGAGAAGAGTGTGTGTGTGTGTCAGAGAAACTGCCTGTAGCATCGTCTCCATATCTCTGCTCAGATGTGCCCATCATCTTAAAACAGCACTCGCTGCTCGCAGCGCTGCAGACTGAGAGAAAAAATGATGTCTGGAGGACAAATATGGCACGTAAATAATTAATCACATCTGCTCTGTTTGCTCGTCACTAGGATTCTCCTAGACTTGATCCAGTCTGCTTTTTCTCCATGTCCCTTTATATCTCTGACAAAAAACACACCCACCTGCACTCAAAGCACACTCTGCATAGCTCAGAGAGTCTCTCCTGCTGGACTGTCAGTCAGAACACATCCTAAGAGTGTATAATATACAGCAGTTTAGATCAATACAACAACTTCATGTCCTTCAGTTTGAAAACAAGCAAAAATCTTGCATTATTTACAGCAATGCACTTACAAAGGAAGTCTCTGAGGTATTGCACAAGGATAAACAATAAAATACACAAATATCAAAAATAAAGCACCAAGACTAACAAAACAGAACGTTTTAACAAAACTAGTCAATATTTCCTCTCATGTTATGGAATCAAGGTTTAGCTGGTTAGTATTCACAGTTTGCCCCTGCTGGTAGATGTCATAACTACACCATTATACTGCCATTGAAAAACAGCTGTGCATTCTTTTTATATAAGATATAAAATAAAATAGATATAATAATAATAATAATAATACAATGTTTGAAAATAGCCATGCATTATTTTTATAGAAGATAAATAAATAAATAAATTTGTATTTATTAATGCAATATGACTAAATTAATTTGCTTTAAGCAGACAGCATAAAGGTAAATTTTGTGTGAATCAAATGTTTACAATGCAAATATACATGTTTTGTCCCTTTAAAAATCATCTGGGAAAACAAAACAAAAAATTAAGCGCACCACAGTGATAACCGATTAACATAACACAAAAAATCCACCTGATACTTCATTACAGCACATCCTTCTGTCAAATTAAGAATCATAATATTAGACTGGACACTGCTTCAGGTATTAACAGAAAAATCCACCCACAGGAATTATGTCGATAACGCATAAGCAGACGTTCATCTAGACAAGTAGTCCCAGTGCTAAAAGGATGACTGAGACAACTAAACAGCTCAAATAATAAACATGCACAGCGCTTCAACACGTTTCTGCTTTGAATCCCTCTGGAATGCCTCACATCTTAGACTTCCATTGCAAGTGCATCGCTGTAAACAAGATTTTTGTTTGTTTTGACAAACTGAGGGGTGAATCAATATATTATATGCCACAGATGGAGTTCATAAAGCTTAAGTTGTTTTGCACATTCCACTAAGGGCCAGTTGTTATAATGTGCACTGGGTTCAGTATGATTCATAATTTATGTGAAGAATCATAAGCCTCATTTCATTGAAAAACAATGCAAATATATAAACTGCATGCAAACCTGATTACAATCGACTCCTAACTAGCACTGGTCAGCAAGCACCAGCCATGTGCTTTGCAATCTGAGGTTATAAACCAGATAAATAAATATCTTGGGTTAACCACACTGCAGTCTCTGCTGTCATCACCCACATCACAACAAGATCTACACTGCTCTAAAGCCACAGGAGTCCAACAGCCCATTTCTGAGATTTCCAATTGTAAACGAAGTCTATTTAAGACAGTTTATTGACCTTTTTGTACCAGAACCAACACAGATTTGATCCCAATTGGCACCCGTGTTGATTGCTCAAGCTGCACTCGATGAATAAAGATCCTTGCCCTGAAGGTTTGCAGCATATGAAAATGCTAAATGTCTGTACTGTTTTGTTTTTACTTTGAAAAATGCAATGGAATGGGGAAAAAATAACGCAAGGTCTCAAGATTCATTTTTTTAAAGGTGTGGTTCACTGGTCTTTTTCTAGGCTTGATTGTGTTTATGGGGTGCAGTCTAACATGTGTTAATGCTTCGTTTAAAAAAAAACAAAACATTATTTTTCACATAATTTACCTTTATTCCACACCGCTCTGTCCCTTCTCTGAGAAACGGGCTGATCTTTTCCTGTTTTTATGAAGTCCCGCCCTCAGAAATAGGCGATGGGATCTGATTGGTTAGCTAGCCCAGTGTGTTGTGATTGGCTAAACCGCCTCTAGTGC
>NW_015540875.1:1163175-1163322 GCF_001515605.1 Sinocyclocheilus anshuiensis | reverse complement strand
TAGGTACGCAGGAGCTAACCCATTAAGGGCCTTATAGGCAAGTAATAATATTTTGTAACTGATACGGAAGGTAGCCAGTAGCCAGTGCAGAGACTGTAAAATTGGGGTAATATGATCATATTTTCTTGACCTGGTAAAGCTGCTGCA
>NW_015540875.1:1161864-1162909 GCF_001515605.1 Sinocyclocheilus anshuiensis | reverse complement strand
AGGTAGAACAGTGAGCTGAATGAGAGAGAGAGAGATGCAGAGCGTGTGCAGAGCATGGGGACGCGAGGAACAGTATTAAGAACCTCTGCTTTAGAATATTGATTTTGAATCTTTTGAATCCATTAGAATCGTTAGAAGACAGAATGGCGATTCATATATGAATAGATTTTTACGTGCACCTCTAGTTTTCTCTTCCTCTTCTCTAAAGCAGCGCAGCATGGCCTCGCCCCCTTTGCTGCCTTTTCCCGAGGGCGGGGTTTATCTGGGTTTGTGATGTCACGAACCCGGGAAGTAACTTGTTGTAGTCCCTACCAGCCGTTTTTGTAGGCATTAAACTGCCAGAATTTCCAAAGAGGATATCTCCGTTTGCATTGAACTTTCAGCTTCGTAACTTTGCAGATATTGTTTATGCTCAAACAGCAACATTACACACTAACTAACGTTAAAAAAGTGAAATCGCAATGAACCACCCCTTTAAAAGCTGAATTTCTTTTAACCGGAGTGCTGCATTTTTAGTAATGCAAGCACAAGTCAAAGATGTCCATCTAGCGTGTGTTTACATAGAAAAACAAAGGGAAAGTAGTGCAGTGGAATGGAAAGACACGTTCTGTGTGAATGGCTCCTTATAGGTCAACATTACACAGTGGGTCTGTTTCAAAACCTAGTGAGATCCCTTCATAGGCAGCACTGTGGATGTCACACCAATAGCGCTCCTAAGTTAAAGGGGTCATGAACTGAGAAAATCAAAATTATTTTGATCCTTTGAGGACATTGTACTAAAAAAAACATCCTGTAAGTTTCAGAACTCAAAACTTTCTCGTTAGTCTAAAAACAGCTTATATTTAAGGCAGTCAGCCAAAATGACAGCTTGTGGAATGTGCCACTTTATGACAAAATAGTGTGGCTAAACACCGCCTCCGCAGAAGATGATCAACGCCTGCTTCTACATCGCTGCCTGTTTAGCCACGCCCACTGATTCGTGCAAATAATGAGAGAGGCAAACGCAGGTCTACGCAGAAACCAAATGATAAAGTGATGATGACTG
>NW_015540875.1:1132488-1154811 GCF_001515605.1 Sinocyclocheilus anshuiensis | reverse complement strand
CAAAGAGGATAAAGAGGATATCTCCGTTTGCATTGAACTTTCAGCTTCGTAACTTTGCAGATATTGTTTAAGCAACATTAGCTAAATTAAAAAGAATTAAAAAGCTAAAGTTAGGCTACAAACGAACTATACCACAGTTGCACAGCTGACCACTAAGCTCTTTTATTTATTTATTTTTTTCCGATTAAAATCAGTAAGTTTTAACATTTGAGTTAGAATAGTATAAACACAACGAGGCTGTGAAAGCAGACTAGTAAGTAGATGAGTTTTCCTGATATGAAGTTTTGGTGATAATGGTTAATGTCCCAAACCTCTGTAGATCCATTTAGCCACTTTTTAGCAATGGCTTAGTTCAAGACATATAAAGCCTTAAAGGGGTCATGAACTGAGAAATCAAAATTCCATTGATCTTTTGACAGGTCATTGTACTATGAAAAACATCCTGTAAAACTCAAAACTCAAAACTTTCTCGTTAGTCTAAAAACAGCTTATATTTAAGGCAGTCAGCCAAAATGACGGAATGTGCCATGTGCCACTTTATGACAAAATAGTGTGGCTAAACACCGCCTCCGCAGAAGATGATCAACGCCTGCTTCTACATCGCTGCCTGTTTAGCCACGCCCACTGATTCGTGCAAATAATGAGAGAGGCAAACGCAGGTCTACGCAGAAACCAAATGATAAAGTGATGATGACTGCACTGTGCAGTGCTTTGCATTGCCTTCCTTCTGATCCCTACGTTTGGAAAGAGTGGATGAACTTTATTTTTAATGAAGATCCAGACCACATCAGTAAGAACTCAGTCCTTTGTTCACTTCATTTTACCACGGATTTGTTTACAAAGAAGGTACAATTTGACGTGGGATTTTCAGAAAGACGGAATCTAAAAGACAATGCTGTGCCGACTATATTGGATCCGACATGCGCTGCCAACCAAACACAACTCCCTGGCATAGTGACAAGCAAGTTTTGCACAGGAAAACACCACTTACATTTTCTTAATGTCTTGTCTTGTTTGCAATAAGCTGATTGATCAGATGATAATTAGTGTGTCTTTGAATTGATAATGGGTCGATTCAGCAGCCAGCTGCTCTGTACTGTGCCAGCAATGGCCACATGCAGTCACAGAGGAAAGAAGCTAATCACTATAATACTGTGGGCTGCTCCCCCAGTTAAAGACTGCAGAACAGTGTATTTTAACACAGATATTCTGATAAAGAACATTATATGTAAACAAACTTAGTGTATACACATTCAGAGAGACTTGAAAAAAAGGTATTTCCTCATAGACAGATGTCTTTCATTAAAGGGGTCATCAACTGAGAAACCAAAATTTCCCTTGATATTTTGACATATAGGAGGTCATTGTGCTTCAGAACTCAAAACTTTCTCATTAGTCTAAACACAGCTTATATTGAAGCCAATCTGCCAAAACGACAGCTTGTGGAATGTACCACTTTATGATGTAATATTGTGGATAAGCACTGCCTCCGCAGAAGAATATCAACGCCTGCTTCTACATCACTGCCTGTTTAGCCCCGCCCACCAATTCACACACGTAGTGTCAATAACGAGAGGCGAACGCAGGTCTATGCAGAAACCAAACGATAAAGATGGCTCTGAAGACAACAAGATGCTGTGCAGTGCCAAGTTGTGGAAAACAGTGTTTGCATTGCCTTCCTTCTGATCCCAACGTTAGGAAAGATTGGATTAACTTTATTTTTAATGAAGATCCAGACCACATCAGTAAGAACTCAGTCCTTTGTTCACTTCATTTTACCACGGATTTGTTTACAAAGAAGGTACAATTTGACGTGGGATTTTCAGAAAGACGGAATCTAAAAGACAATGCTGTGCCGACTATATTGGATCCGACAGTAATGTCGCAACACAAGTGTGAGTAACTGTTTTTATTACGTGGTCACTATTGCTTTGTCTGTTATTACAGAGTATTTATGTGTTTTTAACCTAAATCACAGCAGCGTCCATCTGTGAAGGACATAGGCTGTCAAACATACACAACTGTTAGCCAATCATAGCAGTGGGCGTTTACTTTCGAGTCTACAATCTGCCACGCCTATTGAAACAGAACGTTCTGATGAGGGGGGTTAAAAACAGGACAGAAAATAGCTTATTACTTCTAAATTATGTTTTTGGTGTAAAAATCTTGATAACATTATAAGGGGACCTCAGAGCACAGTACAAAATAATAAAAAAGGCAGTTCATGTTACTAAGCAAACAATGCAATACTCTAATTAATAATAAATATAGGGTAAAATAGTAAATTTTACAATTTTTATCAACACTTAGGTTTCAAATTAATTATTTGTATATGCTTCATACGCCATCTTGATAACCATGCTCACTGCAATGCATTGTGGGATGGCATTCAACACTCAGGATGCGTGCAATGCTGCTGTAGAATTTGGCCAAATATCAAGCTGCAATCTTTTAGAACTGCATTTGCATTTCTGATGCCTTAAAATGCTGCCTATGTAGACAGCTCAGTGGGTTTTGGAACAGAACCCGTGTCTACATTGGACACAATAGGTGTTGCACCAAATTGCATTGACTGCGAAGCTGCACATCAGGGACCAAAAACGTCAAGGTAGCTTTGATTTCATTCAGATGTTATTTAAAAAAATAAATGCATAGTAAAATCTATTTGTAAATAAAGAACCATTGAACAAATGGCTGTGCAATACAGAATACCAAAAATAGAAACAGAGAAAAAAATGGAAGGTTTCCATCAAAAGGAGCTTCAGTCACTTCCAGTGGACACGGCTTTGTGAGCGATTTAGTGGTCGTGCATCATGGGACGCCACCTGCGTCTGGTGTAGACATGGTGTGACATGTTAAGCAGCAGAGTGACATGCTATACTTCATATAAAACTATTTTAAACAGAAATAATAATTGCATTATTTTTAAGGACTGCAAAAAAGTTAAAAGGTGATAACAAATGGTAAAAAGCATCTAAAAAAAAAATACAAACTTTGCCTTTTAAATTCATACAAATGTAAACCTAGCGTCTTAAAAGTTCATGTTCATGTTCATGTTATTTAACAATCCCAGTACTTGTTCTGGCAATACTAAAAATGTTTTATCATGTTTTCAAGCCCCTAAAACCTGCATCTAATGCATCGGCTTCCCCTCAGGGCAACAGATCTGCTGTATCTCCCATGGAGAGCTCTGTTCCCGTTCCTCCGCGCATTCGGAAAGGAATCATCAGTTCAGCGGGAAGCTTCATTTCCAGACGACACGCTGAGACACAGCCACACGCTTCCTAAAATCTCCTAATCCCTTCAGTTTTGTTGTAGCTCACGATTTCACGCCCTGCTAAACTCCACTGCAACAAATCAGGTGTCTGGTGAGGCACGCGAGCCGCGCTCCTCTGATGTCCCTGCGAGAAACCCCTGCTGCGAATGCCAGATGGGGAGCCTACAAAACAAAACCACAGACTTTCAAACTTACCCATAAACATGCTCTCCATGGTCATCATGCGTCCAGATCTGTGGCGTCCCTGTGCACCGCTGCCGTCAAGAGTGAATCCATGATCTCAACTGTGCATGTGGGAACAGGGACCACGAGGACTGCAACAACACCTCGCTAGTTTTCTGTCCCTCTCTCTGTGCGTGAACAGAGATCCCACTTCAGAGAAACTCTCAGTCTCGCTCTCGCACCTCCGTACTCAGCCGTGTGTCAGAGCGCTGTAATCTGACTCCTAGTGAAACAGCTCTCTCCAGTGTGCCGATATCAGTGTCTCTGGCGGGAGTCGAGCCACGGCTGCTCATTTGTTCTGTCTGAGTGTTCCTCAGGCACTGCTCTCTCTCTCTCTCTCTCTTATCTCTCGTTCGCTCTTCCAGCACCTCCCTACTTCATCTATCATGCTTGCTCTCTCTCTCTCTCTCTCTCTCTGTCTCTACACAGTTATCTAGTGATGTCCTCATAAAGTAACCTGGAGTTTTATTTCTACTTTATTTTAATAATTTATCTAGTAAGAAAATGTGAGCGTTTGATTTGCTGCAGAAGAAGTCACTGTCATGGTGCAAAAGTGTTTGGCAGGGCATTACTAGGATTTTTTTGGCTGTGGTGTTGCTCGACGGTTGCTAGGGTGTTTTGGCTGGTTGCCAGGGTGTTCTGTTTGGTCGCTATGGTGTTGCTACCATGTTCTGCATGGGTGCCAATTTGCTTTAGGTGGTTGCTAGGGCATTCTGGGTGGTTTCTCTGCTGTTCTGTTTATGTTGTTGCTATATGGTTGCTACCATGTTCTGAATGGTTGCTAGGTTGCTCTAGGTGGTTGCTAGGGTATTCGGGGTGGTTTCTCTGTTTTGTTTGTTATGTTGCTGCTATATAGTAGCTATGGTATTTTCTGCTGTTCTGTTTATGTTGCTGCTAAATGGTTGCTAGGTTTTTCTAGGTGGTTACAAGGGTATTACGGGTGGTTTCTCTGCTGTTCTGTTTATGTTGTTACTATATGGTTGCTAGGTTGCTCTAGGTGGTCGCTAGGGTATTCTGGGTGGTTTCTCTGTTGTTCTGTTTGTTATGTTGCTGCTATATGGTTACTAGGTTGATCTAGGTGGTTGCTAGGATATTTTCTGCTGTTCTGTTTATGTTGTTGCTATATGGTTGCTACCATGTTCTGCATGGCTGCTAGGATGCTCTAGGTGGTTGCTAGGGTATTCTCTGCTGTCCTATTTGTTATGTTGTTGCCACCACATTCTGCATGATTGCTAGGTTATTCTAGGTGGTTGCTAGGGTATTTTCTGCTGTTCTGTTTATGTTGTTGCTATATGGTTGCTACCATGTTCTGCATGGTTGCTAGGATGCTCTAGGTGGTTGCTAGGGTATTCTCTGCTGTCCTGTTTGTTATGTTGTTGCCACCACATTCTGCATGATTGCTAGGTTATTCTAGGTGGTTGCTAGGGTATTTTCTACTGTTCTGTTTATGTTGTTGCTATATGGTTGCTACCATGTTTTGCATGGTTGCCAGGGTATTTTCTACTGTTCTGTTTATGTTGTTAGTATATGGTTGCTACCATGTTCTAAATAGTTGCTAGGTTACTCTAGGTGGTTGCTCGGGTGTTTTCTGCTGTTCTGGTTATGTTGTTGCTATATGGTTGCTACCATGTTCTGCATGGTTGCTAGGTTGAAAGGTGTGGTTACTAGAGTATTCCGGATGGTTTCTCCACTGTTCTGTTTATGTTGTTGCTGTGTGGTTGCTACCATGTTCTGCATGGTTGCTAGGTTATTCTGAGTGGCAGGTTTCTATACTGTTGTTAGGCTCTCCCGAGTAGTCGCTATGGTGTTACAACAGTCTATTTTTGCTTCTATCTTCTGGATGGCCAACAGTCTATGGTTGCTTCTATCTTCTGGATGATTGCCAAGTTGTTACTATGGTGTTGCTAGGCTATTCAGGCTGGTTGCTAGAGTGTTCTCTGTGGTCGCTATGGCATTGCTAATTTGGTGCTACCATGTTCTGCATGGTTGCTAAGGTTGTACTAGGTGGTTTCCACACTGTTGCTAGGGTGTTGTTGTTGTTTGCTATGGTGTAGCTAGATGGTCAGTAGCCTGCTCTGGCTGGTTGCTAGGGTGTTCTGTGTGTTTGTTATGCACGCTAGATAGTTGCTCGATAGTTCTGGGTTCTTAAAAGATTATTCCAGCTGGTTACTAGGCTGTTGCTAGATGGCTGCTAGCATCTTTAGGATGGTTGCTAGGCTGTTGTGAGTGGTGAACAGCACATTCCAGGGCCCAGTTTATGGCGGGGCCCCACTTTGACCACAACAGTGGACAACGGTTTGCTACATTTTGATTGGTTCTTGGTGGACCAACATAAGCAAACTGTCCAACGCCATCAGATAAAAATACTAAGACAATGGCCAGACACCTCTTTGAGGGCAAGAAGAAAACCTCTGGTACTAAGCCCAGGAAGGACAAGACTTCTCATTGGTCCACATGCAGTTTCTGCCCTTCACCCATCTAGAGACTAATGCCTAAGGTTTTGGCCTGTGACCGCCATAAAAATTCCTCAGGACCTCTGGATGCAGCAGCAGTAGGTGAAAAAAGACAGATCACAAAAATACATCCAAATCCATTCTTAACTGTGTTTGGCAACCTTAAAACTGATGCAAATTACAACACATCCATTAAATTGTTTATGTTGTTAGTATATTTCTATATTTCTTCTATTCAGATAAATAAGTATTCTCAATGACAGCTATGAATAATGCATCTGTAAAACTTCAGTGACACTTTTCTAACTGTATGTTTGAACTATGCCAGTGTTTCTCCAGTGTTTTACCACCTCAAGACATTGCCATTAATGTAAAAATATACCCCATTGTCATGTTCTAGCCAAGATTTATCTTTAAATAATAACTGAACATTTTATGCCCTTAATGTTGTGGCAGTTTTTCCCCATTGTATCAAAAATGGTATCGAATATCAGTATTTTTCAAGGTATTGTATCAAAGTTAGAAATTACAGTATCATGACAACACTAAAAAGCAGACTGACCAAGTTCTAAATCCCTAGCCCTGAGAAGCAGAAGACATACATGCATTTGAAACAAGACTAAGCTCAGTTGAGCAAACCTTTAAGGTACTTTCATCTGCATCACCCAGATTAAGGAGTTTCTGCACCTACTTCAGGGCCTCATCTGCGTGTTCCAGATTTTAGGAACCTTTGGTGCAGCATCCACAACACTTCAGGTATAGGGATGTGCACAAATAGTCGAATATTCGATTTGTAATCATTATTCGAAAAATAAAAACACTTTGCCTCTCTCGTTATTTACACTATGTGCGCAAATCAGTGGGCGTGGCTAAACAGGCAGCGATGTAGAAGCAGCGTTTATCATCTTCTGCGGAGGCGGTGTTTAGCCACACTATTATGTCATAAAGTGGCACATTCCAAAAGCTGTAATTTTGGCTGACTGCCTTCAATATAAGCTGTTTTTGGACTAACGAGAAAGTTTTGAGTTCTGAAACTTACAGGATGTTTTATAGTACAATGACCTCTTATATGTCAAAAGATCAAGAGAATTTTGATTTCTCATTTCACGTCCCCTTTAAATAAACACTTTTTTTTTTTTAATTTTTATGAGCACAAATATTTGAATACAATGTTTTGAAAAATGCACATCGCTAGTTCAAGGCTGCTGAAATGGATTCCTCACTGCATTGTTACCCACACAACCATTGGAGAAGTCACTGCCATGAGTTGCTCACTGGACCAACATAAATATCACTTATCCCAACCTCTTTCCAGAGACGTTGGTATTGTTGTATATTAGTGGTATATGATTTTCTAATTAACATTAGAAAAATGTGCTCTGGCTCGTTGCTAAGGTGTCGAATGTTCTAGGTCATTGCTAGAGTATTCAAGCTGGTTGCAAGGTTGTTGCTGGAGTGCTCTGTACTGTTGCGATTGTTTTCTGGGTGGTTTGTAGCAGTTGATTACTAGTCTAGTCTCTAGATGTGGCTCAGGTCCCTGATTATGCACGCACTTAAAACGCGTCTCTCCTCTCACTCAAACTGTGTCCTGTGCACGCTCAAATCTCTCTGTGCTCATGCGTTATAGATATTAATTATTTTCGCACCTGAATCTTAAATCTTCTGATTTAAGACAGAACTATTTAGATATGGGTCAGATGCACTATTCCCTAAACCGATACTTACGATTTGGAGACCAAATATAACACTATAATGAAGTTTTCATATTTGCCATAACATTACTATATTCTATTCTATGGGTTTAATGCATTTGCAGACAATGTAATTACAAACAGTGTATACAAAGTAGCCTACTTTACAAAGAGATGCATATGTGCATTCGCAGAAAAGATCAAAATACAAACATAAAAGAGATATAGTAAAGAAAAGTAGCTACAATAACCAGTTTATGTTAAAACAAAAATACAACCATAAAAAATCAAGAAAAGGCCCTGCACAAAATCTGTTTTGAGACTACTTTTTAAAAGTGCATTTTAAAAACTAGAGGAGAGACATGTTTTAAGTGCGCGCACTCTCTCCGGGCGAGAGCAGCGTGTATCTGAGCGCGCGCGTTCAGTTTTGTGCAAGAATTATATTAATGTGCTTTCGAACTACAATTATGCGCTCTCGACATTTGTCATTAAAATAACGCCATACTTTGCTGGTTAACATTTGCTAGAGCGACATAAGTCTAAACACTAACACAATGCATCAGACTAAACTCAAAATACAAACTATATAAGTCAATGGCAGTATATAAATAACCAAGAAAACATGTCTGCATCTTAGGAGAATATGTCATTGCACACACAAAAACACACGTACACTTGACCTTGATTCCACACTTGGCTCTCACTCAGATCTTTCCTTGATTGGTTCACTGTAATTCTTTCTGAAGGTCAGGAGGAATTGACCGTTCGAAAGCCGCCCGCATGTACTGCCTACAAATCAGAGGCTTTGCTTGCAAACAACAAAACAAACACGTATGCAGAGCAAAAACAGATCGTAACGTGCTCTCATCCACTTACGGAGTTCAAGAGAAAGGAAAAACAAAACACTAACTAAAAAGAGAGCGACAACAGAACACATTGCCTCTATGGGATGCGTGTTACGCTCACCTGCAGCTAGGAGACGGCAGATATTTTGCATCGTCGCACAGATGTTTTCAATTAATCCCAAATTCCCAATCGCTCCCGTGCCTCTCGTCCCGCCTCCAGCCGGCTGCGAGTAAATACATTTTTTCCCGTATCTATAGCTGCAGAGCCTCGCTCATCCGGCTCCGCTCGTCCGAGCTGGCAAATGTGTTTTTTAACCTTGACTCGGAGGTGTCACTGCTGAGATAGAGCATTATTTGTCACCATGAATAGCATTTAACAGCAGCTGTGCCCAGAGGAGCCCACGGTGAACCACATGCAAAGTGCAGCACGGGAAACTTCATTAATCTCTCTGTCACTTTCATGACGCTTTTCATTATTTATACTGCTATCTGGTCAATTGGCAGGTTGTGGGAGGTTGTGTGTGTTTCTGAAGCTCTAAACAGTTTCTGCGACAGAGGAACGGCGATCTGAGATACACAAAAGAGGATGAGAGAGTTAACTTACGTCTCTGTGACCAACCAGTGCTGTGTCCCACAACAACACTGCAACATTTGACACAAGCAATGTTCAGAGTATAATACTAGCTTACTGCTTCCTAAATCCTGTACAGTATAAAAAAGCATTTACTATGTATTAAATAAATAAATAAACAGCTTACTGGTACATACAGCATTTATTATTAAATAAATAATAAAACATTAATTACATAAACTGCTTGCTAAATCCTGCTCAATATATATGGCATTTACTATTTAAAAATAAATAAATAAATAAACAAACAAACTGCTTACTGAATCTGCTTAATACACACAGCATTTATTATTAAAAAATAATAAAAATTGAATTACATAAACTTACTGAATCCTGCTCAGTATATTTTTAAATACATTTTTAAATAAAGGAATAAATAAATAAATGAATGAATGAATGAATGAATGAATGTGTTGTGACCCATGCATTTGCTATATTTTTTAATAAAATAAATTATTTAATAAATAAATAAACAAACAAAAAAAAACAACTGCCTACTGAATCCTAATCAGTATAGGGCATTTTTAGTTAAATAAATAAATAATAAATGTGTAGTGAGCCATGCATTTGCTATTTTTAATAAATACATAAATAGCTTACTTTTTACTTGTTTACCACTTCCTGCTCAGTACATAAAGCATTTACAATTAAATAATAATAATAATAAATAAATAATTTAATAAACTACTTGCTGAATCCTGCTCAGTACACATGGCATTTATTTTTAAATACATAAATATTTTATGGGTTGCTCAGTATATATAGGGTATTATATATAAAATAAATAAACTCCTTAGTGAATCTTGCACAGTATATATAGCATTAACTATTTTTATTAAATAATAATAATTAAAAAACAGATTCCTGTATATGGCATTTTCCATTTAAAAAAAAAAATATATATATATTACATAAATATTTTATGGGTTGCTCAGTATATATAGGGTATTATATATAAAATAAATAAACTCCTTAGTGAATCTTGCACAGTATATATAGCATTAACTATTTTTATTAAATAATAATAATTAAAAAACAGATTCCTGTATATGGCATTTTCCATTTAAAAAAATATATATATATATATATTTATTTATATATATATAAATAAAATTAAATAGATTCCTTACTGTGTCCTACATAGTATATAGGACATAGATGATTTTTTAACAGAAAGAATGGTTATCTTGCATTTTAATCACGTTTTTAAAAGTCCAAATCAAAAGAGAGATTGCAGCTGTGATTTCCTTGTTCATTCATGCCACTAGAAATGGAAGTTAAAGTCAAGTGCGTTGCATTGTGGGATACAGAATGTACACGCAAAGCTAACATACTGTGAACACACCAACATAAAGCTTCTATGTAACTCATGCAAAGTTACCCACACCTCATTTGTTTCTCCTTTATAGCAATGAGTTTAAACAGAGTGCAAATGAAGACCTCTTTATGAAAGTGAGGCTCCATCAGCAAAAATGGAGAAAAGCTTCAACAAACTCTGACAGAAACATAAGCTGACCTTTGAGGATTTCCAACAGGTCCAAATGTGCTTTCAGAAACCCAACTCTCAGTATTCACACTTGATTTTAAACATTTCACACACTCAGATCTTTCAAGGAATCTTTCACAAAACAGATCTCATGAATTTCTATCTGGTAAATAGAGTTCAAATTTACATACAGTAAATAAGAAGAGTCACGGGACGGCAGGCAGTTGAACTCTACGTAGTGACACCAGCAATTTAACCACCATTGTTTCTCAGATGTCTCAAACTGTGCTCAGATTCGCCAAAGTTTGCAATCAAAATATAATATTGCAATCAAGATATCAATATAAACTCTACATGATCTGAGCTGCTATCCACATTCATTGTATACCTCTGTACACTTACTATATGACAACTCTTTACTTATTTGTGTACATTTTTATTTCTTCTAAGCAAAATAAACATTAGTACGTGATCTTTAACTAAATGAGCAACACTGGAGCAAAACAATCTCCCCTCTCTCTATAGATATAACGGCATTATCCCTTTCTTCTTTACTTTCACTGTGAGGTGTAAACACACAAACACAAAAGACATTTTCATATATAAATTAAATAACCTAATGATTCCATCAGCAGAAATGGCCTTGGGTGAAGTCATTCTGCAGGAATAATACGGTGACCTGTTTGTCATCGCATCAGAATGTCAGTCTATAAAACAATATATTCTGACATAAGTGCACACAAGCATGTGCGTTAATGGCTGCTAGTGGTTGTGACTATGGGCTGTCATGGTTGGAGTGAGGGTTTGACAGATGCCTACAGATGCAGAGGTGAAAATGCTGTTTACATTTAACAGAGACACACATGAAGACAACAAATGAAACATGAAGAGAGCAGCTCCCATCAAACCCTCTTGATCAGCAGCAGAGAGGAGCAGCTGTTTCAGGTCTGCTAAATGAAAAACTGATGTCAAAATCAAAAGCTAACTGGTCAAGGTTACAGTGTGCTTTTTTAAATAAACTAAAATTGTGCAGTGTACAGGTTGTACTTCAACAGAATTGTAATTCAGATTTTAATGTTGTCACAATATGCTGGAGTACGGGCACGAGGAAGCGAGGAGACGTGGAGATTTCACAGAACGAGAGTCTTTTAATGATCCAATAGGGAGATACAGAGCACAAGGATGACGTTCACAACAAGTAGACCCGACAGAGGAGAAATGCACAGACAAGAACTTATAAACTCAGGAAAATTACCAAACACAGGTGCACAGAATGACTAATTAACTAAACGAGGACAGGAACATGACCAAATAAGGGAACACAGGAACAGAAACAGGGGCAAAACATTACAAAACAGGTCCATGATCCTGACATATCACCCCCCTCCCGGAAGGCGTGTCCTCTCGCCGTAGAACAACAGAGGGGGGACACAGGTGTGAACTTGGGAGGCGGCTCAGGAGGAGGACGGACACCCGGGAGGGGGCCGGCAGACAGAGACCAGGGAGGTGACGATGGAGGGAGGAGCCAGGGAGGAAACAAGAAGAACTTGGAGCAGGAGGAGCCAAGCAGAACCCAGGCCACAGCCATGATGGCGACCCGTGGTGGAGCCGACGGAGGGAGGAGCCATGGAGGAGGAATGGCCGCCGACTCCAGGGGGCCGATCAACGGCGGCGGAGCAGGTGACGGAGGAGCATTTAGACTAGAAACTAGTAAAACAAAATTTGTCAAGAGAATCTCTGAATGCCGACTTGACAAAGAAGTGTTTGAAGGTTTTGGGGGAAAAAAAAGTTTAAAAACCTTGAAGTTTGAAGGTTTGTAGACAGAGAATGTGATAGAATGATACAGAGATAGAACAACAAAATGACAAATAGAATGAACAATAGAACAATCAACAGACAGATAGACAATTGTTGATAGAATGATAGAAAGAACAATGGATGGATGGATGGATGGAACAAGACAGAATGATAGAAAGAACGAAGGATGGATGGAACAAGACAGAATGATAGAAAGAACAATGGATGGATGGAACAAGACAGAATGATAGAAAGAACAATGGATGGATGAATGGATGGAACAAGACTAAGATGGATGGATGGAATAAGACTAAGATAGATAGATATATGGATGGATGGATGGATGGAACAAGACAGCAAAATGGATAAATGGATTTACTGTGTTGAATTTCTTTGCATTACAATTCAGCTTCCCGTTAATTCAATTCAAATTCACACTTATGATTTGAAAGGGGGCCAATTTGTCTATTGTGAATTTTGCAAAACACCACTGAGTACGTCATATGATTTTGCCTGGAGCAAAAAAAATATCGCAAAGTCAGAGTGGGTTTCTTTGTTTTCTCCACTTACGATTTACAATCGTGCTGTTGTTCTGAATATCATTCTGACTGTGAATACCTGCAGATATTATGATATTCAGGGCAGCAGCATTATTGCTCTTGTGATATTTTTTTTTTTTTTAACAATATATTTATTACTTTTTTTAGTTTGCATATTAAAAAAAATAAATAAAATAAAATAAAAATTTAAAGATACCTAAATCAAGTAAAGAGTGTTTCCAAAGTCTGTAAAGAAGATCATGATATTACCTTACTCCCTCAGAGCTTGTTATAGCAGGCTACCAACATTAACATTGTGCCTTAAGAAATTAGTAAAAGGTCTCCAGACATTTTCAAAAACGTTTTGTTTCTTTTTGACAATATACGTGATCTTTTCCATTGACATGTTTGACGCCATTTCTTTAATCCACTTTCCAATTCTTGGCTCATTGATATTTTCTACCGCACGCATTATGATAGACCTATAGAAATAAATATTTGAATCTTTTTATTTTCTAAGAATGGCTTAACTTGAAGATTAACGTTAGTCTCTTCCATCTGTAAGTTCACCTTGATCCTTCAAAGAGACTGGACAAATTTGTCTACTTCAGCCGGAGTTTGGAAGGTGTAGGATCTTTCCCCGTGTGTCAGCAGGAGCCGTGCTGGAAAGATTATTCTGTGCTTATGAATCCCCTTGTCTCGCAGCCTTCTACGCACGTCATCATAGTCATGTTGCATCTTGTGTATACCAGCAGCGAGATCTGGATGAAAACGGACCTGTTCGTTGTTATACAGAACATTCCCTTTGGTTCTTGCTGCCCTTAGTACCCGCTCCTTATCTTTAAAGTTCAAAAACTTCATAATCAATGTCCTCGGGCGTGTCTTGCACGAGTCGATATATGTCGGAGTGCCAATTCTATAAGCCCGCTCAATTACCAAGTTCCCTCGCGATTCCATTCCTAAAGCCTCCGGTATCCACTTCTCCAGAAATGCAACCGTGTCCTGGCCCTCTGCTTTCTCCGGTAGACCCACCAGTCTGACGTTGTTCCGTCGGCTTCTGCGTTCCAAATCTTCGACTTTGTTTGAAAGAGTTTTGACGGTATTTTCCAACATGCTCACTCTGGATATTAGCCCATTAATGTTGTCTTCAGCATCAGAAATACGTTGTTCAGCTTGTGCTATGCGCCCTGTGCATTCCTGTATCTCCTTTCTTACCTCCGTAATTGTTGTTTGCACACCATCGATTTTCTTATAAAGTCCACTTTTCAAGGACATTATGGCTTTCATAATATCCTGGTTGTTATTTCCACCCGAAGTTATTACTTCGTCATCGTCAGGGCCATCTTCCGCAGCCGCGATGGCATCGCTAATTTCTTCACCCTCGGAATATTCATCTTCGTTTCTTACCTTTTTCTTGTCTTTTTTGCCACCTTTGCGTGACATTTTAGTTCCCTATTCTCTTATATTCGTGTTGTTTCACTTTAAACACAATTCTAGTTGGTATTGTAGGATTAATTGCAAACTAGCAGCAGAGCCAAAAAGTTGCGACCTCTTAGCACCTTGCCATAACCGGAAGTCCTTGTGATATTTATTAATGCACCAAGATTAGTGCCTAAAAACTCTCCTAACAGTAAACTCACTGCAACACACTTCCTATCATGGCATATTTCTTCAGTATACATTACTCTTGTGGTAACAATATATGAAAATTCTTGTGTTGATCCTTGTGGTCACTAGTCCAACGATTCCCATAAAGCTCTTTTATTAAAAGCACATTTTGAGTGAGGTAACTGTACTGTGATATGGATCACATTTCTGTCTGCATCACTTCCCCACTTCACCCGTACAGCTCTCAGAACAGAGATTAAACACGCTCCGGTGATCGCCATCCTCCTCGTGCTGTTACTCTCTCATGCCATTCTTTTTTAATAAGATTTTGCTGCATGTAAATAGGTAGAGTTGTGAGAAAACAAGGTTGTTATTTATTGGGGCTCAGAGATGCGTTTCATATCATGGGGCTCAAAGAAGCGTTTGCGCTTTCAACACAAGACGCACGGAAGATCTTATCAAAGTGCTAAATACCAAAGGTGTCTCAACATTTCACAACTGCAGATAAATCACCCACATTTAACCAGCTGAGCTGAATCCAATCAAACCACAAGAACAAAACATCAAGAGAACAATACAAAATGTGCTTTTTTCAGACTGTGATCCTGAACAAACCTTAGACCATAAACCCAAAGTATTCAAATTTGGCATGTAACTCATCCTACAATCATTTACTATGCACATGACTGAGAACTTAATTGTGCACTTGTTTAAGAGAGCTGATACTTGATACTTACATACTGTAGTTACACAAATTATTTTTTTAAAGGAATACAGTATTTCACCCAAAAATAAAAATTTGCCCACAATGTACTCACCCTCAGGCCATTCAAAATGTAGATGAGTTTGTTTCTTCATCAGAACAGATTTGAAAAAATGTTGCATTCCATCACTTGCTCACCACTGGGTCCTCTGCAGTGAATGGGTGCCGTCAGAATGAGAGGCCAAACAGCTGATAAAAACACAATAATCCACACCACTCAAGTCTATCAATTAACATCTTGTGAAGCCAAAAGATGCATGCTTATAAAAAACTAATCCATCATTAGTTTAATCCATCATAAATTAAGTTTTTAACTTCAAACGGTTACTTCTGGCTAAAATATATCATCCATATTCCATAATATTGCTTCGTCCAGTGAAAAGTTGTCTCATCTGAATCAGGAGAGAAATCTGCACAGATCAAGCACAGTTTACAAGTGAAAACATTCCAAAATGGGTCAAAAAATTATGTTGGTGGATTTTGATGCGAGTACAACAGTGGATGGACTTTTTCACTGGAGGAAGAGTTATTATGGATTATGGACTCATATTTTGGCTGGACGCAATGGTTTCAAGAAAACATCTTGATTGATTTGTTTCATACAAACATGCAGCTTTTGACTTCTCAGGACGTTAACTGATGGACTGGAGTGGTGTGGATTACTTGTGGATTATTGAGATGTTTTTATCAGCTGTTTGGACTTTCATTCTGACAGCACCCATTCACTGCAGAGGATCCAGTGGTGAGTTATGCTAAATGTAATGCAAAATTTCTACAAATCTGTTCTGAATGAAAAACAAGCTCATCTACATGTTGGATTTTAGCCAATTTTAATTTCTGAGTGAACTATTCCTTTAAGGACTTGTTGGACAGATTTTGAAACACTCTGAAATTCATGTCGCGTTTGCAACTAGATGCTCTGCACACTTGAAGAGTATCGGCCAAATGGTGCCAGTCTTGTAGTGTGCAGTTCAATTTACATTAAAGGAAGGACTCGAGCAATATCTAGGAATTAGAATGTTATGTTCTATATGGGCAACCACCTTAGCAACCATCTGGAACATCCTAGCAACCAGATATAGGTTCAATGAACTAAAACACTCAGAATACTCTAGCAACTACATGACATAATAGAAAAACTCTTTAGCTTCGACTTCTATACCAAAAGCCACCACTCATATTCTTCAGAAAAAGTCAAAATATTATGTTTCTATTTCTGTACTACATTATAATTGCTTATTATAAGCAAAGTTACCTTTCATAAAGATAAAAAAGATACCTTTTATCCAGTATAATGGTAAGCAAACACATTGAACATCAGTAATAAGCGACTGAGTTTGTTTTAATTTGAATTATAAGTGCCCCGTCACCCGTTACGCAAGAACACACCATTCCCTTTCATGGAGAAGTCTCGGGATGGGAGGAAAAAGATGAATGTAGCCAAATCCTACAGAACCGTTTCCCAGCTGAACAGCTGATAATTAAATTCTTATGTGGGCCTGACATCATCTCCACTCCAGCATGTTCAACTCACAGACTACACCAGATGTCAAACAGGAAGAAGCAAGCGCCTGCGGCAACATGTAAAGATATTTTAGAAGAAGTGCTGTGAATTATCAGTGGAAGATCTGCGGTTCAGGCCTGAACTTTTACACAACCGCTTAGTTTTGGTGTGCCATGTGTGTCCTGCAAATAATGTAAGTAAGAGGGCGTTCACACAGAACAGCGAGAAAACGGCAAAGGAAGGCGCATGAAAGCTTTCAGGGGTCAGCAGGGTCAGTTTCAGCTGGTAGATGTCATAACTCAGAACTTGTTACATCATTTTAAAGCCATTCGTCTGAATTCTGCATTTTTACCCCCAAAATCTGCAGCGAAAGTCTACAGAAAGAAATAGGAAAGAAGAGAAGGATTTGTGCATCAATAGGATTCAACCAAGTGCTCACGGAAATAATGAATAGTGAATAATGCATAATGAATTTAGACAGTTCTTGAAAGCATCAGCATAATACACAGCACACACGAATACTGCGTAAAATAGTCCATTATGTATTTAATTGAATTATTTTTCATTTTTTTATCAATACTTTCTGGTAGTGAAAGGACATAAATTTAATTTTTTCTCTCTCAAAAAAAAAAAAAAAGATATATATTGAAACAATCTAATAATGGACCAATGACTGAATTTTTATGATTCTTATCAGAATTAATATAAATCATTTCTCTCAAAAACAAGCCTCATACTCTTTAGTTATCCATTTGAATTACTATAATGACTGAATCAAATGATTCTCAATTTATCAGAATGAATATAGATCACCATTTCTCTCACTATATTTGATGGACATTTTTTTCCTAAATGCCTTTGAATTTGGACAAAATGAGGTCTTATAATCATACTCAAAAACAAATCCATTTGAATTCTGAATAAAACTGAATCCTTAGGGGATCCAGACCAGCAGAAGCTTAACTTTATGTGTCCAGTGCGAGCACTGGACGCATACGTCCACAGAGCTGCGGAGGATAGTAGATGCCATTTCTATTGCCCATGAGTCCTCTGATCTCCCTTCGCCTTTTGGGGTCAAGGCTCACTCTACCAGAAGTGTGGCGGCCTCTAAGGCCTTCTATGTAACCATGGTTCCTCGAGGGAACGAGACGCTGCGTCTCGGGGCCATACTTTCGGCATCTCTGCCAGCGCTTGCTTCACTCCTAGAAGCTGAAGCTGGTCTCACCGCACGTGCTTTTATAGCTTCCTGGTCATTACATCACCCGCCTGTGATGTCTCGCCCATCTATTGGTCTGATTACACACGAGGTTCGGAGCCGGTCATGCTGAAGGGCGTTCCCGAAGCGTCCTCTGACGCAGCGTCTCGTTCCCTCGAGGAACCATGGTTACATACGTAACCTGAGATGTTTTCCATTTGAATCACTCTAGTGATTCACTAACTGAATCGGATGATTCTCAGCTTATAAGAATGAATATAAATCAAGATTTTGCTAACTTTATATACTATCTTGGATGTTTTTTTTTTTCTAAATGCTTTTGAATTTGGCAACAAAGAGGTATAACCATGCTAAAAATAAAAGCCTTATAGGTTTGAATTCTTTAATGTCTCACTGGACTAAATAAAACAATTCTCAAGTTATCAAAATGAATGTAAATCACTGCTCCTCTCACTTTATATACTATATTGAATAGATTTTTTTTCTACATTTACATTTTGCCAAAAAGAGGTATCTTATAATCACACTCAAAAACAAGTCTTATCTTTATTAATTCTCGAATGACTCACTGAACTGAATAAAACAATTCTCAACTTATTAGAATGAATATAAATCAACAATTCAGTCAAAAAAATAAAATCTAAAAACAGGTCTCATACTGTTTAGTCATCAGTTTTAATCACTGTAATTACTCACTGACTAAATCAAAAGATGCTAAACGTATCAGAATAAATATACATTAACATTTCTCTCACTTTATGTATTATCTTGGATTGATTTTTTCTAAGTACCTTTGAATTTTGCCAAAAATGTTATCTTATAATAACACTCAAAAACAAGTCTTATTTTTATGAATTCTCCAGTGACTCACCAGAGCAAATAAAACATTCTCAACTTGAATGAATATCAATCCAAAATTGACTCAAAACAATATCTAAATATAAAAAAATTAAAATGCTGCAAAATATGTCTCTTATTCTTTTAATCACTGTATTGGCTCACTGACTGATTCTCAACTTAACATTATGAATACAAATCAACTTTTCTCTAATTTTTTTTTTATATCTTGGATGGATTTTTTCCAAATGCCTTTGAATTTGGCCAAAAAGAGGCATCTTATGATCACACTCAAAAGCAAGTCTTATCTGACTGAATGAATCACTGGACTGAATAAAACAATTCTCAACTCATCAAAATAAATATACGTTAATATTTTGCTCGACAAAAACATGCTCAAAAAAACAAGCCTCATGCTCTGTAATTGTCCATCTGGATCACTCTACAGATTCACTGACTGAATAAAACAACTTTTTTAACATTTTGCTTACTTTATACACTATCTTGGATGGATTTTTTTTCCAAATTGTCTTTGAATTTGACCAAAATAAGGTGTCGTATTACCATGCTGCCTACCTAATGGATCAGCCTTAGTGTCTGCCTTATAATGCAATCCAGGAATAGGCAGTTTACTATGTTTTTGAACAGAGCAATAAAGCCAATTTCTGTATTGTTCTACTAATTGACACAGTCTGACATCAAATATTCAACAAAATAAATGGTTGTAAAGTTTACCAAAATAAACAATGAGTGCTGACAGAGATCAATATCCAGCATCTCACAGTTTTAATCATCAGCGCGGACAGTAACACAGAACCAATTGGAAACTAATGTAATAAATTCAAGCATCTCAATCAGTTCCGAACGCCATCAGGCTCTTGTTTCTCTCTTTCCATATTTATAACCCACAGCTGTCTCGCTCGCTTCAGTTTAGCCAATCGGCCGTTATTGGGGGTTTGGCACCGGGTGAGATTTTGTAAACATGAATCAGCAGAGCCGCACGGTGACAGATCGGAAAGTACAGATGAAGCTGATCTCACCGGTGGAGGCCATCGATTTCTGCCAGAGCTTCTTAAGCCTTCAGCATGGCGGGTCAATATGGATTTGATATACGCGAGTTTAAAACGAGCTGAAAACATACAACCCGCGTACCGCGGGCAGCCGAGTCAGCAGAGACGAAATTAAAATGACAAAGGTGGCTTTGGGATGCAGATATCAACTGGAGAGTCAGGACCATGTTTGGCGAGTTTGTCTCGCTGATAATGTCTGTGCCAGAGGAAATAACACAGCCGTGCAAAACTCCTACAGGGACTAAAACATTGTCTGTAATCACATTTCCTGGGAGCAGGAGAGAGAGAGAGGGAAGATGCCTCTGTGAGAGGGATTAATTGAATCCTGTGGATACACACAGCCAGGGGTGAGCATGAACCGCACAGCTTTAGACGCAATGCTGAAGAGACAACGTATGCATACACGCTATTATAAAGAGCCGGAGTGATTCCTGTGCGCTTCTGATCAGTCTTAAAGCACCAGCCTCTTCTAACTGCTATTTATGGGCAAGTTCATTTCAGACATGCTGTGCAGTAGAAGGTGATCATCGACGGGCCTGGTTGAGCAGCGTGAGCCTGATATTGAGCTTTCGAATGGATTCATGTACTCGTTCAGCATTTCACTCCATTAACAACAACATCACAGTCTGAACTGGGTTTATGCCTAGAGCTGGACAAAACCACTCAAATATATCTTGATACTGTAAGTCTGATGATATTTAATAATATGCATCACAATATTTATGACTGTTTTTAATACAATGAAATGACATGTGCAATTAATCACACAATCAATATTTGATTTGTGTCTTTTTTTTTTAACTAAGCGCCATCACATCAGGTGTTATAGTAGAATTAACCATGGCACCTCTTCGAGCAACGCATCAAGCAGTGATTTTGGAATAAATGATTCAGTGAGTCACTGAACAAATCAGAAAGTCACTGAAACAGTGATTCACTTATTTAAACAAATCACTTGTCAGCAGCTACTGGTGTAATAAGATCATCTGAAAAAATAATAATATATTAATATGTTAGGTAAATGCCTAATAAATTGGCATGAGTCTTCAAAGCCAATCAAAACCATGTTTATGAGCCAAAATAAAAATACATAGCAATAAACAGCAATAATCACTTGGAAAAGTTTGGAATCACTGTTTTGTTTTTCCGCAGAGATGCATTGAATTGCTCTAAAGTGACAGTAAAGACATTAATGTAACAAAAGATTTTGATTTTAAATAAATACCATGTATCGTGTACCATGTACAATGTAAAGACCATGTATCACATTTTTTTACAAAAGCATTAAGCAGCACTACTGCTTTCAACGCTGATAATAATAATAATAATAATAATAATAAATGTTTATTGAGCAGCAAATTAGAATTATTTCTGAAAGATCATGTGACCCTGAAGACTGGCGAAATGATGCTGTAAATTCAGCTTTGATCACAGGGATATATTTCATTTTACAATATATTCAAATAGAAAATAGTTATATTCAAATTTTAATAATAGGCCTATTTCACAATATTATTTTATTCCCTAACCAACTGTTTTTGCTATTTAAAGTTAAACCAGAGATGCTACTGTCTTAATAACACTTAAGATAAAGCAGACAAGGGAAGGAACTGCAAAACTACAAACTTGAAACATAACAGCCAGATAAATAGCGCAAAGTTCACAATGTGGCGTAATTTCATATCGCTCAGCTCTAGCTCTCACGCAACATTTTGCTCCACTATCAAACATCATCAGTCCAAATTGCTTTCATGCCACTAGGCTTTATGATGTTTTTCAGGGACCATCTCTAAATTCTTGAGGCCGTTCCAGCGTCAAAGACCTTCCACAGGATATCCTCACGTCCGTACATTTAGCTGAACTCTCGGGCACTCAAAAGCTCAAGGTTATTTACAGTTTTCTAACAGCTGTCATACAACCATTATTGCCAGGAAAGAATGTGCACATCATCAACCTTTGACACTGAAAGCCCAATAAATCGGCAGGAAGCCACTGAACCCAAGATTGATGATCTTATCCTTCCCCAGCTACTGTCACGGCTACAGAAAGATAGCTTATGACTTTCATAAAGATCAAACTCTTCTGTAGAAGTTTTCCTGTGTTTGTGAAACTAAAGTGTCTCTTGCTAAGGAAAAACACTGGAACTGAATGATTTTCACACCATTAGGTCCCGTTAACGAGTCTTTAACGTCTACATTCTTTCACTGTATTAAAATACACCAGTGATCACTGCCAGGTGCATGCCGGTTAGAAAAATCTGCCTGACCCAGTGTTACTATCATTAACTAAAAATATTAAAAAAATTGTTTTAATTAACTGAAATGAAACTGAAATAAAATACAACACAAATATTACATGAAAAAAAAATACTTACAAAAAAAAAG
>NW_015540875.1:1127987-1132378 GCF_001515605.1 Sinocyclocheilus anshuiensis | reverse complement strand
TACATGCATGTGTTTGTATTTATATATACATAATAAATATACACAGTATACATACATTGTCACGGTTGCCTACTGTGAGGAGCGAGGAAACGAGGGATTTCACACACAACAGTCTTTAATAATCCACAGGCGGAAACACAGGGTAGCCAGGAGGAAACACATAGCACAAGGACGTTAAGAACCATTCAGCGATTGAAGCAAGATACCTTCTGATGTTCATTCATGTTTATTTCGTGCTATAACTAGTAAAGAGGAAGAGATGATGGCACTACATCGATCTGTCACGACACATTAAAAAGCCACGAAACGGTATTTATTGTTTGAATTTCTTATAAAAAATGACACAATTCGAAACAGATCAACATTTTAAAAGCACCACAGAATCATTCTTTGAGGAATCGACCAACAAATGACTTGTAGTTGATAAATGGTTTTACATAAAATATCATTATCATCATAAATAAATCATTAAATATCATTATAGGACCAATTATTCTCCAAGGACTAAAAGAAACGTTAACAAATGTCTCTATAAACCAGAATTGTTACCTCTCTCAGTATCAGTCGCCATCCCAATGCAGAGAAGAGAAGATGGGATGGAAGGATGAGAGTTGCACGGGACGCTGCTTAAATGACAGCTGAGAAATGGTCATCGTGTCGGGTGGGACGCGGGGGGAAGCGTGTCCTTGAGGAATTCCAGCGAGATGTTTATTAGGCAGACACAGATGAGCGCTTGTAATTACCAGTCAGAGAGCTGAATGGAAAAGGCCTTGAGTGATGACACACGCGGGTTCAATCTGACTGATGCCACAAACCCAATGCATCCCTTCAATTTCAGGAAACAGTCACACGCTACAAGAGGAATAAATCCTGTTTGCATTGTGAGAATAAAATGAGAGAGGACAGCGAGAGGGAGAGAGAAGAGATTAAGTGTTTGCATGATTTAAAGCACCAAAATATTGAACTTTAGACTATGCAGCATGTATTTATTTGCACAAAGCATCTCGTGACTTCCTCAGACGAATGATAAAAAAAAAGGAATACAGCCAAAAATGGATATTGTGTCAATTTACTCACCCTCATTTCGTGCCGAATCCATGACATTCTGTGGATATAAAAGGAGAAACTGCATGCAGCTCTTTTCAACATGACAACAATTCATAATGACCATATCAAGCTCAAAACACACACACAAAAAAAAAAACACCATAAATATTTTTTTGTCTATGCAAAAGATCTACTGTCACAGAAGGAATTTTAAAGCGATATAAGTTGGAAAAAGAAGCAATGAAGTGTTTGCATGATTTAAAGCACAAAAACAAAAAGTTCCCTCAGTAGAGTAATATTAAACTTTAGACTATGCAAAATGTGCAGTTATTTACATAAAGCATCTCTGAACGTCAGGAAATTACAATAAAAGGATTACGGCCAAAAATAAGGGTGAGTGATGACAAAACATTACTCAGGCCTACTGGTAAATTGCTGCTAAAAACTGGTCAAGGAAGTATATAAATCTAAGTATATAAGTATATAAATATACTTAAGTATATATAAGTATATAAAAATGGTTAGACCCTGCTCTATATTAGAGGAGCTAATTTGGTTCTCAAAATAGGCAGTCCGGTACTAAAATCGCGCGAGATCCACTTTCCTGCAGAGTTTAGCTCTACCCTAATCAAATACATCTGAGTTTGCTAATCAATGTCTTCAAGATCATTAGAAAATCACAGGTAGGTTTGTTTGATTATAGGGTTGGAGCTAAACTCTGCAGGAAAGTGGATCTCGCGAGCCAGATTTGAGGATCACTGCTATAAATTAACCACAAGAGTAGTCTATATAAAATACTGTGAAATAAAGTTTTGAAAACAGTTCACTTTTTTATCTGAGATCTCCTTTCTCAGAAGGTAGTTTAAACAAGAAGCGACAAAGTGTTTGCATGAGTAGAGTAATAGGCTGCACAACATGTGTATTTATTTACACAAAGTTTCTCTCTACTTTCTCAGAAGAATGATAGTAAAATGAATAAGGCCAAAAAATTAATACTTTGCCATCATTTACTTTCATGTCGTGCCTATTCCATGACAATCTTTTGTCTGTGGATAAAAAAGCAGAAATCGCATGCAGATTTTTCCACATGATAACAATTCATAGCAACTACGTTAAGGTCAAAAAACACATAAAAACAACATAAATTAACTAATAACCAAAACAGTCTATATGACTCTTGTGCTATAAAGTGTTGAAATCAAGTCAGATTTTTTTTCCCAAGATCTCCTTCCACAGAAGAAATTTTGGAACAACACAGTATGCACAAATAATATGCAACGTGTATTGATTTACACAAAGCATCTCTGAACTTCCTCAGAAGAGTGACAAAAAAAGGGTTTTCAGCCAAAAATAAGGGTGAGTGATGACAAAATATTCACGTTTTGCCAAATCCACGTTGTTCTTTATTCTGTGGATACAAAAGAACAAACTGCATGTAGCTCTTTTCAACATGACAACAATTATATAACCACGTCAAACTCAAAAAAACACCAAAAGGGTAGACTCTTGTGGTATAAAGTATTGAAAACTTTCACAGAAGGAATTTTAGAGTGATATAAGTTGGAGAAAGAAGCAATGAAGTGCTTTGCATGATTTAAAGCACAAAAACAAAAATTTCCCTCAGTAGAGTAATATTAAACTTGAGACTGCAACACGTGTATTTACTTAAACAAAGCATCTCGGCTTCCTCAGAAAACTCAAGATAAATGAATACAGCCAAAAATGTATATTTTGTCATGTACTTACCCTCTTGTTGCGCCAGGAGAAATGGCATGCATATCTTTTCCACATGATAACAATTCATAGTGACCACATCAAGCTACAAAAACGCCATATATGAACCAAAAAAGCATAGTTCCTATGCTAAAAAATAATTAAAAACAGGTCAGGTCAGTTCTTTTTTTTTTTTTTTTTGGAAGAACATGAGGTGGATAAAGAAGAGCTGAAGTGCACAAAAAAATTATTTATTTACACAAAGCATCTCTCAACTTGCTCAGAGACTCAAGATAATGGAATATGGGCAAAAATGAATATTTTGTCATCATTGACTCACCGTTATGTAATTTCAAGCCCATTTCTTTCTTATGTGGGACACAAATGGAGAATCTTCATGCAGCTCTTTTCTATTTGAGTTCATAATGACTGTCATCATCTCAAAAACACCATAAATACACCATAAAAGCAGTCCATTCCAATAGTGTGCTTCTTGAAAGGATGGAAAAGAGAGGTCAGAGATCTTCAACAGAGTGTTTGGAATGACATATCATTTTAAAATGTTCATTTTGGTTGCGCTGTTTCTCAACAATTTAAGTTTGGATAGTGCACCTGCATGCCTATTTTAAAAAATGGGGGGTGACAGTTAAAGGGTTAACTCGTATAGAATGAGAAGAGGAAACTGCAAAGAGAATTAGATGTACTGTGTCAAAATAAACTTGCACTGGACTGAAACATTTTAAATTGAGTTTCTGCAGTGTCATGCTATCGACAGAGTGGCGGAGAAGTGAAATCCAGGAAGCGCTGGAGACTAGAGTGTCTGGGAATTGCTGCTCGAGCGCTGCCCTCTTAACACAGCAAGACCCATCAAAGTCTATTGGAAAGACAATGAATCTGTGCCAAATGGAAGCCCTCAGACATCTGTATCCCTAACTGTATTCTTTAAAAACTCCTGTTCTTGTGTCACATTAGAGCGAAGCCGAGAAGAGTGTGAAGCACAATGACGTCCTGAAGAGGTGAGGAATTATTCATAAGAGAGTCCTTTGAGAATATCTGTATGCTACACAAACAAGAAAAACAGCAATAGTTGAAAGAGATAAACAGATGGATATTTACTGGCCATGTGCTTCACACAAGCTCAAGTGGAAAAGCAAGAAGTGGAGGAAATGGGAAGTAAATCCTGCTGTAAAAACAGCATAAAGTGGTCCGCTGCTCTTAGTAGGCAATCAGGCTGGTTTCCACTAGTCAAGCTGGTCTTGTTTAATAGTTCTAAACCAGGATTATCTCATTTCCATACCTTACAATAGACACTGAAATGAACAATATCAACAGCATGTAAAATGTAAATCCATTTACATACATATAACTGTAGCATGCCTTAATTCTGGTCACAACTGCAGGTAACCGAGTTCAAAACCCAGACAGAATCCCGCTTTGTCTAAGACAGACATTTGTAATAGTAAAATGTATTTATAAACGGACTCCAGATGGGACTAATAAACGTCATTTGCACGGCTATATACTGTTATCATCAGGGTTCAACATGCATGAAAAATCAGTGGAACACTGATGATGTTATGGGAAACATTAACATGTGTTTCACTCATTTTCTGATTTTTTGTGTGTGTGTG
>NW_015540875.1:1119183-1127975 GCF_001515605.1 Sinocyclocheilus anshuiensis | reverse complement strand
GTGTGTGTGTGTGTGTGTTCACATGCATTCTGGTTCTGAAGAGTCACAGTACACAATGAAATCATTATAATCTAAAATAAAAAGCATTAATAAATGTGGAGCATTTATTATAAAAACAATCAAATCAACCATTATATGCATCTCAAAGGATTTGTAAACATTTGTTAAGTTTCTAAAGGTGTTTATACATAAAAGTTTCAATTTTTAGCTGCTGTAAAACATTAATTTTGTATATTTCATCATCTACACAAATGTATGTGTTTGGTAAGATGCTTGAGTGCTTTTGGAAGAAGTTTCTTCTGCTCACCAAGGCTTCATTTATTTGATCAAAAGTAGAGTCGAACACAGTAATACTGTGAAATATTATTACAATTTAAAACATTGTTTTCTATGCAAATATATTGTAAAATGTCATTTATTCAGTGATGTGCAGCTGAATTTTCAGCATCATTACTCCAGTCTTCAGTGATCCTACAGAAATCATTCTAATATGCTGATTTGCTGCTCAAACAACATTTCTTACTATCATTTTTGACAATAGTTGCACTGCTTGATATTTTTGTGTAAAAAGAGATACATTTTCTTCAGGATTCTTTGATTACCGGTAATTGAAAGTTCATCATTCATTTGAAATATAAATATTTTGTAACATTATAAATGTCTTAAATGTTACTTTTGATCAATTTACTGCATACTTGCTGAATAAAAGAATTAATGCAATTCTTGCTGACCCCAACCTTTTGAACAGTAGTAATATATATATATATATATATTACCAATCGGACATAGAGAAGTAAAAAAAAAAAATCAAGATCAAGATCAATTTACAAGTTGCATCACATGGAATTCTGCATTCTACAGATCTAAATAGCTTTATGCATAATTTCAAACTGCTACATTTGTTCTATAACAGATGCCATGAGCTGATTACATAATATCTGGTGTTTTATTTTAATATGAGAACAACAGAATCAATGCCCTGCCATTCCCAGCATCATTATAAACACTAAATGTTGCACAATGCTGACTGAATCATCACTCAAAATCAACACAACAACTAGTTACAACCTTGTAAAGATTTTACAGTGCTGCTTAGTTGTTTTCTGGCACCATATTGCAAGAGCTACAAAACTCTAGTGTGGTCTGTTTTTTATGAGAGCGAAGTCAAATCAAGAGAACTTACACTGGAAACAACAACAACGGGACCGCCGGCGTGCCAGCTGAGGCCGGATATTGAAAAAACAGCGCAGTGCAATCCATAACTCTGTCCCCAAAATTACATTTCTTCCTCAGATAGAGAGCAGTTCACTGACTCAACACACAACATGGCCCAAAAACATTGTGTATTGAGGCGGTGAGATGGTTAGCTTACTGAATTCACTTCCAACGTTTGTTCACTAAAGGCAATTATGCAATAAAAGTTTTTTTTTTAAAGTGCCAGAGTAGCAAAGAGGCCTTTGAGAGCCAGAGTAAGTCCAGTTTTAAACATGCAATGAAACCTGCTGGAGGTCATGAGATTGGAAAGGAACTGCAACATTTATTTTGGCACTGCTTGTTTTGGCGACAACTACTGTCATTGCATTACTGTATATTTGCAATATATTTCCCCAAACTATGGCTCAAGCAATGTCTTAAATTCAAATAAAATAAACAAGAGGGGAAAAAAGGAAATTCATGCAAAGGTTCGAAACGAGAATCAGATGGGCTCCATCAGACCAGATGTCTTTTGTTCATATGGACTTGTTTAAGATGTTGGCTAAATTGAGTTTTTCTTCTCCAACAGTCTGTTACATATAGTAATGTCCCATTATATACAAATATAGCCCAATGTCATCGCTTTGACAAAGGCTCAGAGGAAAAAACTTCAATAACTCTCTTTATGACCTCCAAAATTCAGAGGTGAATGCAATTTCCTCAGGACCCTTTGTTTAAATTTGCCCCAAGAGAAAAGACAGACTGTTCTCCTCATATCCAGCACTTATAGTCACACAAACACGACGGGAACGCAAATCAGGCAGCGGCTAATATCGCAAACCCCTCAACAAGGCCCATATTAAACAAACAAGCAAGCCCAATAATCAATTCCATATTCCTAATCCCATCCAAAATGTCATTTGTCAAACTAAATGCTCTTCTAACAAAGGTTCGTCACTGGCTGTCACATTTCTGGCACGTCTTCAAAGAGGTTTGTCTTTATCCAAAGCCTGGGTCTTCCAGCACTCCGAGCACAATGAATTCTCTCATAAAAACCCAACCAGACTTGGACGGATGAAGTGTGGGAACCATCAGGAGTCCTGCAGTGAAGGAGCTGGGATGCCTTCCCAAAGCCGAGGGGAGCGTGCATGTTTGAAATCAGGAAAAGCCTAGAGACTCGGTTTCCTGTTTTTCAGGCCTCTCTGAGCATTCAGCATAGCTTCTGTTGAAGTGAACAACAGTCAACAGAGGGAGGAAATTAGCGAATAAATATGCAGATTTGCCTCGCTGAAATACGCCGGGAAGATGAAACAATAATTACCACACCAGCTCCCTTTAATACACGAGATCTGGATGCAGATCCGTGCTACACTTCGACAGACTGTTAGGCTTTTAAGCAAGTAAACTCCACCTGTTTTGTATTTCCACGTTTTTTCTCCTTTCGCCAAACACATCGGCGAGAAAAGCGTTGCAAACATGGAAGACGAATAGATTCGCCCCCCCCCTCACTTCTATCTCCTGAGGGTTAGATGGAATTCCAGCAGTCTTTGGCTCGCAGATATTTGTCATCCCTCATCTACCCTTTGATCCCAGTGCAAATCTTTGCCTTCCAAGCCTCCGTCTCTGCACTCCCTCCCATCATCCTTTTCTAATTAAGGCCAGGCTCTCACTGTAGACTCGCCCTGAGACCTTGAATTTCCTCGGTTCTGTAACCCCAAAAAACAATCAGGCAAGAGCAGCTTCTGCGTGGGCAAACGGAGAGGAATGAGGCAGATCTTCTTGATTTAGCTTTCCTCATGGTGAATGCACACCCTATTATTGGTGAATCACTGTTTTGAGTTATGCTGCTAAAACGATGCCATGCAATGATGTCAGAACATTTTCTGATTATGGAAAATGTGGTGGCTTATTTTAAAAAGTGCAATGATGTTTGTGCCATTTGGTTCACCAACTTTCAATCTAAGTATCTATGATAGTATGTGAATTTCAATTGGCCACAGCAAACAGGATATTGAATTTGAATTGCTGAATAAAGAGATCAACCAATAATTAAAATTCTGTCACATTGCCCCAATCCTTAAAACACAAAAGATGATTTTGAAAACATTTTAAATTAAAACTACACTTCCAGTCATTATTTATTTGGATTTTTAAATATTCAAATTCAATTTTGATTCTAACTCCTTACATTTAAATTCCACTAACAATTTTGCATCCTATTTCCTTTCTCAAATTCAAATCAGATTCAGAAATTGATAAATAAATATAACAAAGGTCATATAAACATTTGGTCAAATGAATTTGCGTATGACGTAATTAACACAGCAGGAAAAAATAAACTGCATTTATTGTTCACACAGACTAAAAATATAAATATTTTTAGCAATTATGGTTGCTATGTTGAGGCTCTGTCATATTTGCTTTGCAATTTATTTTTTTTCATATTATGCATAAATATTGCGGAAACAAGAATTAAACCTCAAGCTATCACAAATAATGAATGTTGATTAATAATGAATTGACCGCAATCAAAACATCACCAAATCCTGGGGCAGTGTTGATCTGGTTTTATGTTTGTAAGTTTAGAAACAACAGTATAATTTAATTCCATTTTTATTTCCTTAAATTTAAATTCCACATTTTTTAATTCAAATCCGATTCAGAAACAGGCTGTAACACCTGAAAATGCAGTAAGCATATAAATATTTGGCTGCATATGTTGAGACTTTGTGTCATACTTGTAATACTCGATTTTCATATTATGCAGAAATATTGCGAAAATAAGATCAAACCTCAAGCTATCACAAATAATGGATGTTGATTAAAGGGGTCATATGATGCGATTTCAAGTAAAAAATAATGTGTTTTTTTTTAACATTAAAGCATGTCTGTTACATCTGTTACACCAAATACACAAAATAATGATCTTTAAAAAAGCATCATATGACCCCTTTAATAATGGATTGGTTGCATTTGCATTAAATTGTGTGATTGCATGATCACCAAATCCTGGAAGGGCTGGTTTCAATGGTAGTAAGCTTAGAATCAACAGTAGAATACTGCTATTTTTTTTCTAAGCCCTTTTCACTTTGTAGGTTTTCTGCGACCAAAAGGCAGTCAGGGATGATTTTTGACTGCTAAAATCAACACATGCCTGTGCCATGCTCTTTTGTGACTCTGAGTGCAATGCATGCATTATGCAAACAGTCACCATGACTACAGATGACAGGCATCAAGGAAAAGTAGATTTCTTTCTCAAAAATTTCTAAGAGCTTTTGTTTAAAAAAAAAATGCATGCAAACGCAAGAGAAAAAGCATGATCAAACATATGCCATAAAACCATCAAGGCAAGCAAAAACATGTAAGCATGACCAGAACAAAAATGCATGGTTATTCCAGCATTTATAAGGATCATTTGATGTTTGCGGGGCTAATTTTCTCTGAAGCACCAGCAGGGCGACCTTTAAAGTGAGTAGCATTGCCGTGAGCACTATATCATAGCCGAGCCTGTCCTGAGTGTTAAAGATCCAGTAAAACAAAGTGCCGTGACCCGGGTTCCCCTCTATTGTGTGTTATCTCTCGGCCTTGTCATCTCGTTCTATTCTCATTCCACTCCGTTGCACCTAACCTTCCCAGAACAATGGAAACGGTGAGCTAAAGGTTTCCCGTCCCGTATGTGCAGCTGATGGACGCTCACCCCCTCAACACTGAGCCGCAGGGACACGATACCGCGCTCGGGCTCGTTTAACAGCCTCACGGCGAGAGGCAGGGAAATTCAAAACCGTCCAATTAAATAAAAGATCTGACAGCGTGCCAAGCCACGGGTCTGTTGAGGAATATGGTGAACGCCTTCTGGTTTTATCTAACGGTGAGGTTATTAAGCCAGTGTAGGTCATGTTCCAATAATCTATGTCTTAATATATTGGCTAACATATTAAACTCACAATTTTTAAAGATGGAAATCATATTAGTAACTTTAGTACTTCAGAATAGGAATGACCCCTCTGGATGAGTAAAAGCAGCAAATCTCATATCCTACGTGTTGAATATGACAATCAAATGCATAAAGATAATGCAGTCCATATAATATTTATACGATTATATGAGTCTACTCCAGGCCTCGGGAATAAAGAGGAGCAATTACACTGTCATCCTGGTGCTCTCAGCCCTCCTGAAGGGATCCCATTAATCTCATAGAGGACTTCAGAGCGGGGCTGGAAAAAGACTCATTTGTCTAAAGATCTCCCTGAGATTTTCTGTCATAACGATAACGCCACCCCAAGCTAATACTGATGAGATGATCGCATGAGAAGTTTCCCCACAATTCCCTGTATTTTTTTTTTTTTTTTAATTTTCTCATTTTCACATTCCATTTTGATTGTAATTCCTTACATTTAAATTCCACTTAAAATTTTGTATTCTGTAATCAAATTCAAATCAGATTCAGAAATTGACGGTGCATAATAACTGAAAATGCTGCCAGCATTTTCAACAAAGACAACAAAGTCAGATGTATCTGCGTATGAAGTAATCAATTCAACTTATGTTCACAAAGTAAAAATATTTCATTTTTAAGCAATTATTGTTGCTATCTACAGACTTTCTGTCATTCTTATTATACTAGTTGTTTTACATCATGCAGAAATATTGCAGAAATAAGACAAAAACCCAAGCTACGTGTGATTCTATTCATTTTTCCTGTTATTCAATGGTTATAAAAATGGACTTGTTTGCCAAAAAATAAATGGTAAAATTTTAATTAGATTAAAAGATGAATTAAATTGTTAATGTTTCATGCCTTCATTTGATTAGCACTGTTTTTAATAAGAATTGTTTTATTAAATCATAAATCCAAAAGAATTTAAATAGATGACACAGAATTTCTGGAAATCAAATCAAATCAAATAAAAAAACTGAATTTATAGGTTTCGTTTTTTTGCAATTATGGTTGCTACAGTATATTAAGACTTTGTGTCATACTTGTTATACTAGTTTTCATATGATGCAGAAATATTGCAGAAATAAGATGAGCCCCAAGCTATTTTGGACCAATGAGATTTCATTGTGGGTGGGGCTAGAATTTGAGCGACTTACAAACTTGTACAAACTTACAAACTAGATGATTAGAACAAAAGCTCACATTAACAGAGGAGAGATTCAATTTACGACTGTCACCATATATCAAATCACACCTGGTTAGAGCGCATGTAAAACACGAGCAGAGTGTCTTGCAGCGGCCGCAGACCTCTGAAAACACAGCTTGAGTCCACTGGGAAAGCTCAAACCCCACAATCATCTTAACCAACCACAACAGCAGAGCCTGACAGCGCTCTGGTCTGTACAGAGCTTACTTTCATGAGCCACGTGTTAAACCAACTGACATTAATATATACATTAAGAACAAGCTGGAGAAGCCGTAGAACAAACACAGACTCCAGATGTTTATCATCTCCGTATTCATGACAGCTTTCACATGCACCATTCTTCATTTTTCCATTTCGAAACAATGAGTCCATGCTCCTCTGCATCAGAACCGGCAGTCATTTATTATTCAGGTATAATGCCTGAAAAAAAAAAGTTTGCAGAACTAGAGTTAGGGAAGCTTTTGTGAACTTGTTGAGGAACTTCTGAGCCTGCCAAGCTATGATAGTTTAAAGCAGTTCAGCTATAATAAAAAATTTTTTTTTAAAAAGTTATAAAACCAAAAACAATTACAATACAAAAAAAAAAATAACAATACTATTTTTGCTTTATTTATTTTTTTACATTTTTAGTTTTTATATAATATTTGCATAAGTTTTAGCAATTTTGTTATGCACTTTCGTATATTTTTAATTATTTTAGGTTATAGTATGTTTGTTTATTTATTTGTTTATTTATTTATTTAGCTTTAACTTATTTCTGCCAAAATTCAAAATTTCATTTTATTTATTATTTATATTTTATTTCAGCTTTATTTCAATTAACAAAAACATTTTAACGGTTTTAGTTTTAGTTAACAACAATAAAGCAGGTAAAATATCTTTTTAATTTTGTATATGCATATGTATATTACTTAACATTTTTACTTTACATGCAATAAAATATGTTTTCATTTTTAAATCACATTAATGCACTTCTCTTTTTGCACAAGTTAGACAAATAAATAAACCCCTGCTAAGTGTCTTTAAACAGACATGCACATATATTCCTCTATTTGTTTCAACCACACCAATTAACAACTTTATTAAAATGAGAAATTCATCTAACTGAATGTACTGCTTTGTGTTAATGCATTAACTATGAACTGACAGTCCTAACGTAATTTATTACTAAAATAACATAATATATACCCTTGTTATATTATATATTACATTTATATAAAAGAGTGTGTTGATTTATACTGTTTGAAAAAATTAGAAAATATATTTTATAAAAAAGTCTGAGCTACTGTCAAGCTGCTGAAAAATGTAGTTAAGTTATTTTTTAGTTAAGTTACTCCGTCAAACTGTGCAGAACCTATATTTCCTGCTGCTCGTACCACATCATATATTTTGCAGCTCATAATGCGGTATCTGCCTCCTTTGCACAATTTCTTCCCCATGCAGCACTTCGCTGGTGTCTGCAGTTGAATGGAGGAACCTTTTGACTTGACACAAGCTGTATTTAAGGAGAACAGAATGCACACCAAGCGCTCGACTATTCATCACACAAACCTGTCAATGCAGCAAGGACGCGTATGAAAAGTACCAGCCTATAAACAATGTAAGTGTGTGTGTGTGCATTATTAAAGGCAAGAACATGCTGAGTGAATATGCATGGCAGAGGGTGTGGTGTGTACCGTGAGGGTGTTTAGCGGGGAAGGGATCAATCACAGACGCTGAAGGTGTGTTCAACCATATGGGAGCCATCTGGGACTGAAGGCCAACCATCATCACTGCTGACACCCAGCAGCATGGAAGTGTCACGGTGAGCCCACCACAGCGCTGGTCACAAGGTCACACTAACGGAGACTAGCTGAGGAAAAAAAGAGGGATGTTGAAGAACTAGTGATATGTAGAAAGAGTTTTGACTAGCTTAAGTTTTGTCTACATATCCTGGCAAAGAACCAGTCAGGAAGAGACTTGATTGACATGTGACCAATCAGAGTTTGTTTTGTTTTTATGTGCTGCTTGAGATAAAGGAAATTCCAAATCCAGGATTTAACATCAACAGACAGACAATGTGCTGAAAACTGTCAACTCTGAGGAAATTAGCATAAAAGTTTAAGAAAAGAACTTTTGATCATTCAAAAACAGCAAATCAATTCTGATTATTTAACAGACATAACTTAGGAAATAAAGTGATGATGTCATGATCCTTCAGAAATCATTCTAATATGTTGATTTGCAGTTGCTGTGCTTAAATATTTTGTGGAAACCATGATAATAATATTTGAATAGAGTAATATTTGAAATAGAAACCTTTTGTAACATTATAAATGTCTTTACTTTTGATCAATTTAATGCACCCTTGATTCATTAAAGTAGCAATTTCTATAAATGTAATTTTCATTATTTTTATTTTATACATATATTTATTTATATATATATATATATATATATATATATATTTATTTT
>NW_015540875.1:1112550-1118755 GCF_001515605.1 Sinocyclocheilus anshuiensis | reverse complement strand
AGGGTTTCCCAAATTAGTTATGATTCTCAAATTAGTTAAACATAAAAATATAAAATATAATATAATAAATAAAAAACGAACAAAAATAAAACACTTACTAAAAAAGATAAAATATTTCATTATTAAAATATTTTATATATTTAAATATTAAAATATTTATAAAATATTTATTTTTGTCTACCTGCATGTCATGTGTAGTTAATTATTAAAATATTAACTTTCAAATCTTTGGAGGTATTTTAAATAAATATTTTAGATAAAAGGTGTTCAGCTGACAAAAAAGAATTGGTAAACCGTGCTTTGCGGCATGAGAATTTTTCATTATTATTATCATTATTAGTCAACAAAATATTTATTTTTCTACTTTACAAATACCAGGTGCCTTATTCATATTCTTTATATATATATATATTGAACTAAAAACAGCCCCCAAAAACGAATTAATAGTCATAAATCTTTATCAATATTTGCCACCATCCTTCAAACCACTAGGTTTTACCCATTTGTCAGCAGGAAGTTTTTTTTTTAGTATTATCACTTTTACTTATATATTTTAACACATACAGGTCAGAATAAGTATATTGTTTTATTTTTACATAAATATATACGCTCTGCTGAATGATGATGGAACATTATTTCACCCATATTTTGACATTTTATTTTCACAACATTTAATATGCTTTATATGTATATAAAGTCACTTTTGTAAATTTAATTTGATGCAGACACCAAAATAGGACGTCTATTGACATCTCTGACCCAAAATATTTTCACATTATAAAACACTTGAATTAAAAAGATTCAAAACAGTAAAATGAAGATTATAAAACTTACAGGTGCAAATCTAAACTCTGATTGGATGAGCAAAGCAGTCGTACGCGGCCCTACTATCACAGCTCATTAAATAGACGCTTGTGCATTCAGCGGGTGTACCTGGCCCAGGAGAGCTGTACAGGGATGTGAAGGAAGAGGAAACCGCGGAGAGTGAGTTAGCGTTCATTACACGCTCCACTACCTCCAACACAGCCCATCTCAGAGCTCCTGCCATCAGTCACAGTGACACTGTCCTCACTGCAGTCCTGTAGACACGGACCATCACTCTCACAAAGCCCTGTCCCCCACGGGCCCACAAACACACACACACACACACATTACCTGATACACACCAGCACAGACATATCAAATCGAGGCATCCGGAACACAGCAGGGATCACTCGATAGCAAAATTTCAGCTTCAGTACTACGACACCAGCTCTGAGAGTGCAAAAACAATCTCTTCACCTTACAAGACAGGCCTCAAACGAACAGCGAATAAAGAAAGCCCGAGCATCCACATGATAATGAAACCATCCAAAACTTTACCTCAAAACAGTCAAAGAAAAAAAAAAAAGACTCTTGACATTTTTGCCTCCTGCACATTAAAGTTATATACAGTAATTAAATTTTAAAGTTTTTGCCACGAGCACCTCGCTGGCCGACACGGCGAAGCCAAATCATTTATGACAGTTTAGATAAATATTAATGATTATGCCCTCGCATTTGCACAGGCTGCTATCAATCTGAGGCCAGGCTGGCAGAGAAGGTACCTGCCTCTACCACACGGTGTCCTTCTAGACTCTCACTGACTGACAAACACACACACACACACACACACACACACACATTACCTGATACACACCAGCACAGACATATCAAATCGAGGCATCCGGAACACAGCAGGGATCACTCGATAGCAAAATTTCAGCTTCAGTACTACGACACCAGCTCTGAGACCTCAGCATCATAACTAATGCATTCATGCATGCAAATCTGCATATCATATAATGCAAACATAAACCAATCACTTAAATATACATTAAATCTATCATTTCCATGCAGATAAGGAGCATATTTAAGTCTAGCAGGTCATAGAACTTAAAACAAAATGCAATTAAGCTACTAAAGAGTAAAATATATTTAAATTATCCAACTGTTCAATGATACAGTCATATTTTTCTGGTACAAATACAATGAACAGATAAATTTACACTGAACACAAACTGAAAAAGGGATTAAAAATTAAAGTTAAAACATAGTAAAGTATCATAATTTAACTAAATATTCCATTAAAAAAATAGAAAACCTAAAATTCATCGCAAGGACTTGTATCTGTAAACTTACATCAACGAACTGATTCACGAAAAATGAACCGGACTTTCCAGCACTACACATATAAGAGAGATTGAGAATCGTTTGGAACGAACAGATTCACTAGAACGAATCGGAGTGTTAAACACAGGGAAGACCATTTAGAAAGAAGCGATTCCCTAAAATGACTCTCAAAACTCCAAAGCAACATAAAGAGAACTGTTCAGGACGAACCGACTCACAAGGATGAATCAGACTTTCCAACGATAACAATAAACTTGCATCCGACTCCACAATGCAACATAATATGGTTCAGAGCAAAAATTGAAGACTGCAACATTAATGTGTCACAATACCACATATACAGAACAAAAGCAGACATTTAATAAAACTGAAAGAAGTTACAGAATTCAGAAACATAAGATATACTAGACACAACATCAGAAAAAAATCTTGAGTTAACCTGACAAGCAGCATTAAACAACAGTAACCCTCACCTGTGAATAAAATATATTCATGACACTTTATAATAACTCTTATTAGCTATTAACAAAATGACATAGTTCAGATCAGTACAGATTAGTAGTATATGAGCAAATATGAATATATGAAACTCATTCATAACGTTCATAAATATTTCAATGCATCTTCACTATTGTGTTATAAATTCTATGAAGAGAACATGAACGTTCATGCATGCTGTCAAGTAGCCTACTAAGAAAGCTTGCTCATGAATATTAATTATGCTACGTGATGATCGTAGAACTTACTGACTAAAGGAATATGTTGCTAATTAACTGGCAAATAAAGATATAATGAGGGCATGGATCGTGAAAGAATATTTATGAATATGCAACATCATGCAACTTATGCAACATAAGACAAATGTTTACGACGAAGCGGTTCACAAAAGTGAATCAGACTTTACAAAGCAACATGTCTCTGTATGTTTCTCAGCTGCATACATTTTAAATACAGTTTAGAAATATTACAGGAAATAAACATAAATTGTTAATATTTAGTATTGTTTTTGTTGTTATTATTTTCAGTGTATGAGTGGTGGAATGGAATGAAAGACACAATACAAAACAAAGAAACAAAAGGAAAACCAAACAAAAGTACCTTAGTTGATCAGGCCAGCTGTAACTACTCAAGGCTTCTTTGTCAATAACAAATAAATTGATTTCTGAAATCAATACCAGGCCTGACCTCATCTCATAAGGTACCTCCTGAACTATTGGCCATTCAACGTGCCGTTTCATTCAGTGCAGCTACCAAATCAAACTGTGAACAGATTCAAGTGAAACAGCCTGACAAATAGCTGGCCGACTCAACATGAAGCCTTTGGCATAATCACACCCTGCATTTGGATGGGATCCTGTGCAGATAGCATTGCCGCTAAGCTCATAATCATTAATTATGGCTCGCCTATCAATATGCAATTATCTCCACTCTTCAGCGCTACAGGGGCAAGAGGGGGTATAAAGCCACGTCACCGCTCTGGCTTTCCCAAATGCAGATTTCAGCACACGCGGCTTACCGATAGCATATAGTTCAATTCAAATCTATAGTTTGGCAAGGAGATCATGATTGCATTACCTCTTTTCCCAGGTGGGAATAGGGCAGCTGTGCCCTTTAACAAAAGCACTTAACCTGAATTGCTTCGGTAAACACCAGCCTGTGAAAATGGAACATGAGGAAAATGCAGCCTCAGGGTTGCCCAGACCAAAATGTTATTGCTTAGAGGTTGCCCTTTCATAGTTCAGGAGACTTAATGGGTGGGGTTCTCATTTATGTTTCATTCTAGTATGAACTTCATCTCAGATATTGCTCCTATACTCCTAAAGGAATAGTTCAGCTAAAAATGAAAACTTGCTGAAAATTTACTCACTCTAAGGTCATCCAAGATGTAAATGAGTTTGTTTCTTCATTGGAACAGATTTAGAGAAATGTAGCATTACAGTACAACACTTGCTCACCAATGGATCCTCCAGTCCATCAATCAACATCTTGTGAAGAGGAAAAACTGCATGTTTGTAAGAAATAAATCTAGGAACTTTAAACCATTGTTTCTGACCAAATTATGAGTCTATAATCATAATAACACTTCCTCTGGTGAAAAAAGTCCATCTTCTGTTGTCTCTCACATCAAAATTCACGTACATATTTGTTTAGAGCTGTTTTGGACAGGTTTGGCTTGTAAGCGGTGCTTGGTCTGTGCATATCTCTCTCCTGATTCAGATGAGACAATTTTTTCACTGGAGAAAGCACTATTATGGAAACAGAACTCAAACAGACACAAACAACGTTAAAAATGTTTTAATGATGGATTTGTTTCGTACAAACACAAGGCTTTTCACTTCACAAGTCATTAACTGATGGACTGGAGTGGTGTGGATTACTTGTGGATTATTGTGATGTTTTTATCAGCTGTTTGGACTCTCATTCTGACGGCACCCATTCACTGCAGAGGATCCAGTGGTGAGCAAGTGATGGAATGCTACATTTCTCCAAATCTGTTCTGATGGAGAAACAAACGCATCTACATCTTGGATGGCCTGAGGGGGAGTAAATGTTCAGCAAATTTTAAAATAGTGGGGGGGTGGGGGGCGGTCAGTGATGCCATAGAAGAACAATTTTTGGTTCCACAACGAACCTTTCAGTAAACAGTTCCTAAAAGAAACATTTTTTTCTTAGTGTGAATAATATTTTAATAATCCAAAGAACATTTTTCCACAATAAAGAACCTTCTGATCAATGTAAAATTTCTGGGGATGCTAGAGGTTCTTCATGGAACCATAGATGCCGATAAAGATCCTTCTTTTTTTTTTTTTTTAGAGTGTACAATGCATGAGGAACAATAAAAATAGACACAAATGCAAGAATTATGGATAGAAAACAAACATGGATAGCAGCTGAAAAATTACATAGGAAAAGTGTGAGCACATATTGAGATCTTTGACATTTGATTGGTCAAACTACGCATACCAGAATTATCATTATTTTAATAATAATGACATTGAAAATGTTAATGCTACTTTGAACTAACCTCAGAACCTCAGAAGTTTTCATTTCAGAAATATGGTCAAAACGTTAAAGCTATCCAGGACAGCGTTCTGCCAAGTTAGGAGACTGTTTGAGACGATTTATAATTTAAGAGGTACCTTTTTAGGTGGCAAAGTGGGAATAGGACAATTACACAAGGTGTGAGGGAAAATATTCCAGAGACGGAAACAAATGATCTCAGATGTGCATACCTTCCCGGAAAGAGTTCGGAAAGAAAGCACTTCTTTTGTCTTTGCTGTTTATCTTCTCTACTCCTCCTTTTATAGTGATCCAGCCATTCCAAAAAAGCTTGTTAAAAATTGACATTTTGGGATCCTCTTCTATGGATCTGGCAAACCGTAGTGAACATTAAACAAACGATGATTTGGAAAAAATCAAATGGGGATTATCATATTCCTCCTTAAGTTTATGAATGATATGAAAGTATGCCTATGAACTCTCACTGATATTGGAATTTTTGAAGCATTTATTTAGCTCAAAAACAAATTTGAATTTAATCTCATATAATTTTTAAAATAATTTTAATGTTAAACATTGCCCATTTAACTTATGAATAACATGCATGAATCAATGCATATGTACCTTCATTGATATGTCATTGCTGTTTTGTTTGTTTGTTTGTTTTTATATATTTATCTGGCTCAAAACAATTATGCAAATATACATTTAAAAGTATTTATTAATATAATTTAAATAATACAATTTAGAATATGTAAATATACATATTACTTATATTTTTTATTTATTTACATATCATTTTTTTAATAATCTTAATGTATTATATTCCACATTTATATTATGAATAATATGCATGAGTCAATTCATATGTACCTTCACTGATATTTCCATAGTTGTATTATTATTAGTAGTAGTATTTTATATATTTTTTATTAGTATTTATCTGGCTAAAAACAATTATTTCTTTTATAAATATTTATTAAAATATTTAAATAATACAATTTATATTAAATAAATACACATTACATATATTTTGAAAAATGTATTACATATA
>NW_015540875.1:1098353-1112000 GCF_001515605.1 Sinocyclocheilus anshuiensis | reverse complement strand
CTCAAATATATATATATATATATATATATATATATATATGTCTGTATAAATTAAACATATAAATATTATGTAAAGAAATATTATATAAATAAAATGTATAAATATTATGTAAATATATATTTACATAATATAATTTGTATTCATATACATTACATGTTTACATATTAATTACACAACACATTTACATTTACTAATGACTTCTTTTTGCATAAATAAATAAATGTATGTATGTCTATTGCAAAAATTATTTGCTGGACTTTGCTGGAGTCATTCAGTTGCTAAAACTAAATAAGTAGAGCACATGCACTTAATGCTTTAATTTAAAAATGCAACTGAGGCACAAATCAATTATTTTCCCATTGTGTATTTGCACAATGCGGAGCACAAAGCATTCTCGCGGCCTGTCCTTCCGTTAAGAGCACGGACGCTCCGAGGTCAATTAGCTGTAGTCTCCGCTATCGGCCGGAGGAAGAGAATGTCTCTCAGACGGGCTCTGGGACAGATAATCAATGAGTGCTCCAGTCACACTCTGCTATCTGCACAGCACAATCGGAAGCTTTAGGGACCAGAATAACTTTCGTTTTCTCTAAGCTGATTGCAGTGAAACCACCACACAAATCCCAGCCCCTCGCTTACCTTTGGCTTTATCCTGCCCGGGCCTGAAACATCTGCATGACTCCAGGGTGAAGTATAGGACCAACACTCCTGTCGCCCTGGGAAATGAAGAGCAGAGATGAGTATCTCCAATCAGCCCCATCCATCTATCAGCTCCAGATCAACTCAAGGTCAAGCTCAGACTGTTCCTACTTTTAAGATGATAGGCACGATAAGGCCTGTCGGCTCTGTCTGTGCTCCTCCTTAGGCTAGTGAGATCCTGCTCAGCATTATTATTAAAAATAAAGGTTCAAAAAAGGAATTAAGAGCCTAATGCCATAGAAGAATCATTCAATAGTAGGTTCCATATGTTTAGTTTTTAGTGACTATTTATATACACATCCACACTACTGTATTGTTCAAAGGTTTTGTAATGTTTTTGCAAGAAGCCTCATCTGCTCACCAAGGCTGCATTTATTTGATCAAGAATGCAGTAAAACCAGTAATTTTGTGAACTATTATTGCAATTTGAAATAACTGTTTTCTTTCTGAATGGATTGTGAATTGTAATGTATACCTTTGATGCAAAGCTGAATTTTCAGTCTCCGGACCTTTAGCAATTTTGATCTATTCAGTATGTCCTTACTGAATAAGTGTTATTTCTTAAAAAAAAAAAAAAATCCTTTCATTGGTAAAGTGTGTTGTTATATATATGTATATATATATATATATATATATATGTGTGTGTGTGTGTGTGTGTGTGTGTGTGTGTGTGTACATATAGATTTTTGATTTATTTGAATGATCTTTTATTAAATTAATTTTTTCTGAAAAAATTTTTGAACTTAAGGTCCTCCAAAGAACCACTGAAGAACTTTCATTTGTAAGAGCGTCTGTGCAGAAATCAAACTGAACTGAAGGAATCTTCAGCCCGCTGGCAATCTAGTTTCAGAGAGCCTTGTGTCAGGACTGGATTAGCTGACCTTGCAGGCTTGGATCTCTAGGGACTTGGTGCAAACTCCTCTGGGTGTAAAAGTCTCTCTTAATTCATCTTAAACCCCACTGACAACCAAACTTGGCACAAATGTGGAAAGCCGACACTTCTAGACTTTCGCGGAGGAAATGAAGTTGAACCTGAGGTGAAACAAACACAATAGTCAGCTCTCGAGTCAATGAGAAGAAATTGGCAAAACGGCTGTAAAAAGTCTGATGTTTGCTCGTCTGTTTGATAAGAAATGAGTTTTTAGCGGTAAACACACCCTGAATTAATTGCAAAGGGGAAAAGCTTTTTGACTAATACAAAATTAATTTGCAAGTTTATAATTACTACACATGGCGACAGATTTTTCCATTTGCACAATATGATTTCAGTAATGTCACTGGAGACTAATGACGCTAATTTATGGACTGCATTAAGTTATTTAACAGACTAAGGGGACAAAAAGCCTCAAATATTGCATTGTGTCTTTCAATGCAAGGGTTTGGGAATAAAAACAAAGCCTTAAAACGTGTCCTGACCAGCAAAAGGTCACAAAAACACCTGTAATTTGCCAAACTACTCCATTAAGATCAAAGTAAAGATGATTTTATATGTTCATGACCTTTTTATTAGCAATTTACAGCTAATGGGCCTTTTGCTAATGACCCCAGGATTATTAGTCACACATATTCCTCATGAGCGATTAAAAACAAACATTGGTGTTGTGTGGGTGACGCTCAAATGTACGTTTTAAACGCGGGAGTTTCACCGAAGGCCTCAGGATCTCCCCCGCAGGACGGACTCAGAAACACGCACAGACACGTGCATTAATTATTGAGAGCCACAAGACCCTGTCTGAGCCTGATAAATGTGTGTTTGAAGTTCCACCGCGCTCTCCAAGCCATTTAGCAAGAGTAAAGAGCACCATCGTCTAAGTTATCATCTACTTTATCTCCCGAACGAGTTATCCGTCTCTCTCTGAACACAAACCTTATCTTCTCTATACTGAAGATGCCCTCGACGCGCTGCAGGGTGAAGATATTAGCTTGAACATCAGTCTAGTGTTTAGGATTGCATGCATTTGGAACCAAAACATCCTATTTCACTAAAAAAGAATCAGCATATTCCCTCCCGTTCCTCTATCTGACATTGTAATATTCGCCCCTGGCAGCAGGTCTTATACTGAGCCTCGTAAAGAGACTTTTCCTCCACAACTGGCCCTATAAACTTTAAGATCTCTATCTTAAATTGTTATTCGGAGCACTTAAAATAAACCCTAGCATGTGGCGAGAATAAAACCCTTTGATGCAGCAATTTTTAATTATTTATTTCTATTAAGCACTCTCCAGTCTCCTTGTATCGCAAGACTACAAAGACAAGCGTCTGGCATTGCTTATATCAGAAGTAAATCTAAGTGCTTTATATGTGAGATAAGCTGTGCTGTGTAATTTAGATACAGTGACTCATCTAATCAATACACTAACTGATGTTAGGGGCCTAGTAGATACACACACACACACACACAAACACGAATGTACACACATGCATACATACATACATAAATATTATTTATTATTATTATTACCTAATCATTTTATTAGGTTATTAGGTTGTTCATCACAATTAATTGCAGAAACCTGTCTGATTAATTCATCGTTTTATGTGATTAATTTTTAATTACTAGTTAATTTAATATTTATTTTTTAGTCAATCAAGTCCTAATTTATACGCATTCATAATGATAATTTCAATGTAAACAAATAAAATATGTCGATATTATATATTATTAATAAAGTTTATAAATATTTGAATCTATAAAATTGTCATCTCACACTTCTGACTTTTTTTTCTAAAAATAGTGAGTTTATGATATATATATTTTTTTTTAATTATATTGATATCATTATTCATTTTGAATTATATATATATATATATATATATATACAGGTGCATCTCAAAAAATTAGAATTAGAATTAGAATATCGTGAAAAAGTTATTTTTTTGTAACATTTAAAAAAGTGAAACTTTCATATATTCTAGATACATTACATGTAAAGTAAAACATAAAAAAAAATGTATCATCATCAAAATTGAAACAAAAAAAACTTTTGAAATGTTTTACTACAAACACAAGAGGTAATCAGATGAATACAGTACAGCATATTTTTGGCTGTTAGCATTTCCAGTGTCCATTTTTGACTCAAATCTACAGGTGCGAATGAGATTTAGGGCTACATCGATTAATACCACAGTGAAATGTCAGCAGTGCCCTCATCTGACCCTGACACAGGAATCCATTGGTGTAAAACTGTCCTGCCACCATCAGCAAACTGTTTGTGCGTTATTGGAATTGTACTGGACTGTAAAAAAAAAAGCCTCCAATCTGAGCAAAATTAGATTTTTTTTTTTTTTCAAATCCATTTTTCACTTGATGGCTTACTTCTGAGCTGCTCCCATGGCGGAGAAGAAAATAACAGTTGCCAATCAGTTGCCACTACAGAAGTATTTGTGCTATGAAATACGTTTTTAGCACGAGTAAAAGCTGCAGCACTGCAGTGTAAGTACACCACTGATCTTCTGCTGTACCTGAGCTGCAATTCAAGCATTCGGAGAATGGGATGAGGCCATTGTTTTTCATTAGATTTCCTTTTTCCCAGAATTTAATGCAGAAGTTGCTCTTTGGTTATGTAAAAATTCAATAGGCAAGGCAGATGGATTATAGCTGAGGAGCTTCACTGATCAACTGTGATGCATTTTCTATCTAACAGGAGAAACAAAAGCAAATAATCACATTGGAAAGTTTTTTCGTTTTAATTTATTTCAGAGAAACATGATTGTTGGCTCCAATGCGCTACTGCTCTCTGCTGGAGGAACATTATATTACAGCCCTCTAACATGCCTGTTTTAGTTTTAATATCATTGCATTACATAACACATTATCAAAGCAAGTGACATTTATTGTAAAGAAATGTAGTTTACAATTAGTATTGTGCCACTTTATGGCTGTGAAATGTGTCCATAGTCCAAAGTTGATGTGATAAACTACGCTGAACTACTTTAATCAGTATTTTAGTCTCGTGCAGCATTTGTCTGCATGTCACTTGCTTTTGACATTTTATTTAATGCAATGAAGTACAGTTGTATGCATTAGTACCAGTTCAATCAAACTGTTTTGCTCCATAAGAGAAGTCTTGAATTAAAAAAAGTAAAAAAAAATAAATAAATAAAAAAAAAAGTATATGGAAACTACTTTTGATCTTTTATCAAACAAAAAAAAGTATTCAGTTCACGTTAGGTAACCCATACATATTTAAATTCACATTTTATATTGAATTCACTTTACTGTAAACACTGGAACCGTCCATCCATCAAAACTGAAAAGATTTAAAACTATTGAAAATATTCCTCTATTTCATACTCACCAGAGCAGAAATGAGATTCACCGTCACGCCATCATCACATAAAAAGCTATTTCAAAGCAAACAAACGTCCGCCCTGAAGAAAATGATGGTTTGACTCAGGAGGCTTTACTGAAACAATCATGAATCACAGACACTCTGAGGACAAAATGTAAAACAACCCTCCAAATCTCATTACTGCAATGCAATGCAAAAAAAAACAAAACTTTTAAAACCAAAATTATTATTATTGTATTAATACCTTAATACATTATATTATTAAATTAAAACATAAACATAAACATTACATAAAACATTTAAAATAATAAGATAATAAAAAATATATATTAATAAAATATATTTTTATTTTTGTAGTACAGTAATTAGAATCACTAATTATGATAGGAATTACCCCCCAAAAAAACTCAAAACTAAAATATCTAGATTCAAACATTTAAATGTGTGTAGTTTTTTAATTGACTACATTTACTATTAAACATACATCTATTAATCTGATAAAAGAAGTGTTTTCTTGCGTATCAATATATAGAATTTTATGACAATATTATTTCCTGAAAACCATGTTGTTGACATTTAAATGATATAATTGTTTAGTCCTGATATGCTTCATACAATAATTTAATAATTTATGCATTTAGCAGACGCTTTTATCCAAAGCGACTTACAGTGCATTCAGGCTATACATTTTTTACCAGTATGTGTGTTCCATTTTCCATACAAATGTACTTTCAGGACACAAAGTGTCACTGTGTCTCCACAAATTGCATTACAGCAATGCAAAAAAATAATTATGTTTATTACAAAAAAATATGAAATTAATAAAACAAAGTAATTTCTATTTTAGTGTCTTGAAGTTATGCTGATTAAAATAAATATTATGTAATATATCATGTAAAAATATTAATATTTTGCACAGTAACAAGTAAAAAAACAACAACTTTAAAATGTAACTTGTCATGAAAATAATGTCTAAGTAATTTATGCAAGAGTCTTAAAATATGCTTCATTTTGTGCAAAATGTACTGTCTAATTATATGTAATTTGTGGGGTGGATTGTGACCTGGTCGTGTTGACATGGGATTGTGAATAAATTACATTTAAATTACATTCAGTTAAATTACCGTTAACTATTGGCAGGATTTCAGAAAGGCTGCATTATACAAAACGCTTTAGAAGCCGAACGCTCGACATGACTGACAGGCAGAAAGTGCCTCAAACTCCTCTGATTGGCTAAACGTTAATGTCGCACCATCAGGTTGTTTTGTGAGCTTTACAGAGTGTCGTTCTGTCACAGACAGCTGTGATTTCTCAGGACGCCTCTTTCACTGATATCTGTCAGACAGTAGGGACATTTTATGCGAGCCGATCCATACAGCACTTTTATGTTGGAGTTGTTTGGACGGGAAAAAAGAAGCATTATCTCATAAAATCAAGTAACAGTGACAGCGGTGACAGATTCATTCCTCCCGAGAGACAACAGAGCAAAGTCTCCCTGCTAAGAATCTCTCATTTCTCTTTCCAAAGAGCCACATTACCGTCAGAGTCTGCTTTCATCCTTCAGGTGTAGAAACAGCATCACATTGATGTGTTTGTCTTGCGTTCCTCTGTGTCTCTAGAAGGATCTCTTGTATTTCAAGCTTTTGTCATCGCAGAATCAAAGCATCTCACCAGGATTGTGCGCCATTCAAAAATAAATCACATATGACTTTTAGAATATAATTTCGTTTTTTTTTTTAATTGAATTTGAATCGAGGTGCCAAACAAGATGCAGAACTGTGAGTGCAATTTGAATTTGAATTGAATTTAAGGACATTTAAGTTCTATATAATGTCAAAAATATCTAAAAATTAAAAATGTATTTATATTTTATTTATTAAATGTATATTTTTAATGCATCAATTATTATTATAATTATTATTATAGATGTTTTACTCACATTTGAAGACTTTAAATTGGAACATTCAGATAAGAACTGCTTTTTCATGTATTTATATATAAAATCAATACATTTACATTTTTTACATCAATATTTATATTAAGTTATCAGAAAATGAGACATTAAAGTGAGTTAATTGTTTAACCTTAACTGTCACCGTCCCACCTGTGGGACATTTGGCGCTCTTTTTTGTTGTTGTCTTTTTTCTCTATCAAATCTTTTAGTAATCATCATAAATCATATATCATTTGAAAGCTTAGAAGCCCAAGATTCATCAACCATTTCGAAATCAGACATTGCGTTATATTATAGAAGTAATATTGGCAGAGAAATCTAGACATTTGTGACAGAAAAATGCATTAAAAAAAATTCAATAGAGTTTGGATGGCATCCGGTGGCTGTTTGTGGTATAACGCCCTAAATAAAATCTAACAGGAACCTCAATTTTTTTCATATCAACTTCAAATTTGGAACATAAACTTATTTAGACATAAGGCTATAATTTTATACCAATTTTAGAGTAAAACCTGATATGTAAAATATTTATTATATATAAAATAAAATAAAATTAATATAGTGCATTTTCTTGACAGTAAATTTAAACTACTATAACTTTTTGATACTTCAATTTTTTTTTAAAATTCCACTTTTGCGATAATTTGCTGATTTTCTTCTTTAAAAAGAGAACAACCTTATGTCTGTATTCCAAAGTGTTCATAAATTACAACAATTTAAGTTTGGATAGTGCAACTGCATGCCTATTTTAAAAATTGGGGGGTGACAGTTAAGGGGTTAAAGCAAACGAAATGTAGAATCTGTTTTTTATATACATAACTAGTTCAACTAGTTCATTATTTGTTTTGCCACAAAAAAACTAATAAAATTTGCATCTACATGTGAGTGATGAATTGCTTTGAATTGGATTTCAATAAATTGCTTTTCCTGTGATTTCAATTAAGCATCCTGTAGCCGATTCAGATTCACACTCATGAATTTAAAATGAAGTGATTTCTTTAGATGGTGTGTGTTGCTGAACTCAGCGAGCAGATGTGACATCGGTCTGACAGTGCTGTAACACACCGACACAGAACAGACCTTCTGAGAGCCTAATGACTCAATCACGCTGCTAAACCTGCAATATGAAGGCAGATTCAAGAGGAATCAGACACTGACAGTGTAAGAGCACCACCTTGTGATCACATTTCTATTTGAATCCCTATGGGCTATTAGACAAGTAATTCCTGTCATACTCATCTGATGTTGTGTGTATCACCCATAATCTTTATGTGTTTTTTTGGTGTTTTAATTTTTTTTTTAATTTTTTTTTTTAATTAGCATGACATTATAATGGGTTTATGGACATGTGACAGTGCTGTTACTGTTAACTAAAACAAAAAATATTTTCAGTAATTGGGAAAAAAAGCTGAAATACAATAAAATATAAATGTCAGATGGAAAACCTACATTTACAAAATGCAAACAAAAATTAGATCTGTTCTTGGCAGCTACATAAATTAAGTTTACTACTAAAGATTTTGGGCATATTTAAATTAAAAATTAAAAATGGCATATTTCCTTTAAAAAAAAGTTTTCAGTAATTAAAAAATAAAGCAGAATTAAAATAAAATATAAATGTTTGAAGAAAAACTTTTGTTTTATAATAAATATAAAAATAAAAGTTAATTCAAAATATTAAGAAATACAATAATAGGATATAAAAACACAAACCATGTACCATGGTAATACCATGATGATTGGACGTGGTAATACCATGTTTTTTGTGGAAGTGTACCGTGATGATGGCATTTATCTTTGGACATATTAACACCATATTTGTTTTATTAAAAATCATTTTCAGTAATTGAAATAAAGCTGAAATACAATTTAAAAAATGTTAAATTGAAAACTTAAATAAAAAAGAAAAGAAAATGTCTTGGCAACTAACTAAAATATGTTTAAGTTGAATTATTGAATAATTAGATCAAATAAAAAATAATTTAAATTGAAAAAAAATATATATATATATATATAAAAACAAAAGCTAATTAAAAATAATAAGAAACCCTATAATAGTATATAATAATACAGACATGTACCATGACAATAACATGATGATTGAACACGGTAATGCCATGTTTTTTAGGAGTGCACCACAAAAGCTTTTTTTTTTTTTACATATTTAAAACAATTTCTTTTCTCAACACATACCATTTATTGTAAAATAATTGCACTATTCATTGCACATTGGTGTCTTTTATAATACCACTGTTGCCATTGTTTTATAAAACCAAAAATGAACTCAGACCTCTAGTAAAATCCCAGTAATGCACAGCCTCGAGTGCTTTATTGCATACTTATTTCCATGATGATTTCTCATTAGGCATTACTTGTGTTTCCAGACACACTGATTCCATCAGAGCAGGTAAACGCATCCGTGCCGCTGCAACTCACAAAACCATAATACTCATTTACACACTCTTTATGGCTTTGTTCAGTCATTACACAAAGTAAACATTTATGTTTTTGCACCGTAAAGCCACTGTATTGTGAAAGGCAGGCATTTTGGTTTGTCCGTGAGGTCTGGAACAATCTCAAATGAGCACATTACCCACAAAATGCCTCAGGAGACTTCCTTAATACAGGTCCCTTTGTACATGACTGAACACATAAGCCCCATGAAATTCGCTCTCCGGTATTTTTAATAGAAATATGGGCATTCTTATTTTGGCAGAGGTTTATAGCCGGGGTTGCCTGTTCAAATAAATATCAAGCTTCTCGCAAGGCTTTGTTTGAGAAAAATAAAAGATGATATCCATTAATTGCAGCCTGCTTTGTTTGTCATTTCCATACGTTCTCTAATAAAGTTTACAGAAGCACAGATCCATTTGTGCGTAGGTAACCCGCGCATTTGCACAGCTAACGCAGAAAAGGCTGATGCTTAATGACCCTCTGGGAATTCATCCATAAAAGCCACTGCTAATTCACACTGCCAGAGTTCAGTCTGTCCTGTTCTCAGTCTGAATCCTTCCTCAGCAAGGCCTGTCTGATAAAGCCAGTGCTGTAATACATCTCACAGCTTGGCAGGTGTCAATGAGTCAATGATGGAAGTAAACCGTCACTTAGCGAATGTTAAAGGAACAGAGCATTCAAAATGAAAATACAATTCACCATCTTTTCTGTGATTCTTCCATTGAACACAAAAGGAGATATTTACAGAATGTCGGTCTTCTGTTTTCTTGAAATGCATATGGTCACCTGTCAAAGACAAAAAACACAATAACAGTCAGTCTCATAAATGCAGTCTATGATTCATGTTTCATGCTGAAGTCATACAATAACAGACAGCAGACTGAAATGTCAGCTGTTATTCACATTATTCTGCAACTCTTTTGTATACTGACATCAAACCTCGCACACAATCATAATTGAATATGCAATGCAAATGAGGTTTGAGCACAATGGCGGAATGATTTTCAGTGAGTAATTTAAATTATGCTAATTTATATCAGATTTATTTAAAGCATGTTCATTAAATAAATGAAATATATATATATATATATATATAATATTAAAATATTTAGTAGAAGATAGATAGATTTTTCTAATTAATATGAATTTTACTCATTATATATTCCAATAATGTACAGTAAAAGATTGTACACACTTGACTGAATTTGTTTCTCATATGATTATGATTATGATTATACACCCTGCTTGAAAGGCATCTGCTTAAATGCTTGAAATGAATTTCGTAGACACATAAATTATGCCTACATCCTCTTTAAAAATTCTAAGCATTTTTTTTTCAATGGATGAGCAGTCAGCAAATGTCCAACATACATGGAAACGGCATCAATATTGTTAAAAAAAAGTCAAAAAGCGAAGGGACGGATACTTGGACCAAATCAGAATATAACATGTCATTATAACATAAATCTAGGGGTAAGATAAGTAACCAAATGAAGTGTTGTTTCTTTATTTAAATGAACAATGTACCCCAAAATGTCTCCATCACTGCAGCAAGGTTTTGTACAGTTTTACAAAATTGTTAAATGTTACAAAAGCAAGTTTTCACAGCAATGCCATAGAAGAACCATTTTAGATTCCTCAAGTGAACAGTTCATAAAAGAACCATTTTTTCTTAGTGTGAAGAACATTTGAAAAATCTAGAACCTTATAAGAACCTTTAGTGGAATGGAAAGGTTCCATGGATGTTAAAGTTTCCTCGTGGAACCATCGACGCCAATAAAGAACAGAAATCTCTTTTTGGGGTGTATATAAGACAAGCCGGATGAGTGCGTGGACTGAAGGACCGAAGGAAGGGGGAGAATGAGGGGAGTCGCTGCGGCTGGCGTTTACACCCTCCATTAGCATGACAAAGGCACTCAGCACAGAGTGTGGCCCTGACCTTCAGAGAGGAAGTGCTGAGACCGAAGCCTCCTCCATTCTCACAGACGCACGGGTCCCCGGCTGCCCTTCGCCGCCTGCCTGCCATATTATCATGTTGATCCCATGGACGCCCCTGAGCAATACAAAGCCACGGCGCAACAGAGCAAGACCCAATTTCATCATTCAACAGGCCTCAAGTGGCTAGAGCGATGAAAAGCACACTGTAAATACAGTGATTTCACAAGCGGCAGGTCATTATTATGCAATCGTCTGGAAATCCAGGCGTTTGAAACTGATTTACTCTCAGTACAGCAAAATGAATCCTAGCTATTGAAGCTTACCAAGAGAAAATTACAGACATCTTCTGAATTTTACTCACAGGCTATCAGATAAAGATTTTTTATCTGATTTTTCAAAGTCAGGTTTTTTATTTCAAACAAACACTATGACTGAAAATAACAAATGTTCATTGTAATGTACATACCATTCGGTCTCATCCCTATTTGTTTTCCTCTCAGGACACTTTTTTTTCAGCTTTCACTTGAGCTTGTAAACCCTGCAAAGACAAAAGAGACTCTGAGCCAAAACACCACCAGTGAAATGAAATGGACAGATTAAGTGACAAAACAAGGGACAGGAATGAAAATGTGTTGGTGATCGTTTTGTCTTTTTCATAGTAAATCCTCATCATTAGTGAAATTACACCCCACAGCTTCAGCCTAATGGAGACATTTCAATGCAGACTTATCATAGGCTTGTTTTCAGACCGAAATATCATTGGAAAAATAGATGAATAATACAATGAAACCTCTAATTCAACCCCTAATTTATTTATTTTAATTGATCATTTTAAATAAGTTATAGTGTATCATTGTTGTTGCTGTTGAATTAATACTTTAATGTGACAAAAGAATTAATAAAAATATTACAAACAAAAATGCAGAAAGTGTAATGTTGTCCCGTTACCTTTATCATGAAAACTATATTTATATTTATTATATGTATTCATATATAAATATAACAAATTATATTCATATATAAAATTACATATAAATATTTGTACGATTTTTATATTTATTATATTATAGTAACATTAGTAATGCATAATATTTATGCACTTTACTAAAAGAGTTAATAAAAATATTAACAAGTGTAATGTATATTACCTAAGTGTATATTACCTTTATCATGAAAACTATATTTATATTTACTATATATATTTATATTTAAATATAAACTACATTTATATATAAAATTATATAAATTATGTATGTTTTTCAATTTTTTTATATTTAATATCACTTATAATATTAGTAACATTAGTAATGCATAATATTTACTCATTCGTTTTAAGTAAAACCATAGTAAATTAAAATGAGATTTGTTTATTTTGTGGTTAATATCAAGTTAGTGCAGTTTTACTACAGTAACTGTTATTTTTGTGGAGATTACCATGGTACATTTTTGTCATGGCAGCTACTATTGTCAAAGATTTTAATTTGACAGTTTCATTAAGTTATCTGGGCCCTTTATGACTTTATTATGGGTATATTATTACATGTGACCCTGGACCACAGAACCAGTCAAATAGCACGGGTATATTTCAATAGCCAATAATACATTGTATGGGTCAAAATGATCGATTTTTCTTTTATGCCAAAAATCATAAGGATATAAAGTAAAGATCATGTTCCATGAAGATATTTTGTAAATGTCCTACTCAAAACTTCATTTTTGATTAGTAATATGCATTGCTAACAACTTCATTTGGACAACTTTAAAGGTGATTTTCTCAATATTTAGATTTTTTTGCACCCTCAGATTCCAGATTTTCAAATAGTTGTATCTCAGCCAAATATTGACCTATCCTAACAAACCATACATCAATGGAAAGCTCATTTATTCAGCTTTCAGATGATGTATAAATCTTAATTTCACAAAACTGACCAATACGACTGGTTTTGTGGTCACATATGTGCAGTGTTGGGGGTAACGTATTACAAGTAACGTGAGTTACGTAATCAGATTACTTTTTTCAAGTAACTAGTAAAGTAACGCATTACTTTTTAATTTACAAGAGAATATCTGAGTTACTTTTTTTAAATAAATATAAATATAAATATAAATAAATATGAATATGCATTAATTCATCTCACTCACAAAAAAAAAACAGATTCAGTATTCCTCAAGATGAATAAAAATAATGCAACTAAGAATATGACGCAAACCTGCAATAATTAAATGTTAAACAACACAAATATGATTTTATGTATTTAATCCCATTCTATTAACCAATGTCTTTGCTTCTGACCTTCGATGATCCAGTTCAA
>NW_015540875.1:1091092-1098189 GCF_001515605.1 Sinocyclocheilus anshuiensis | reverse complement strand
TGTGTGTCTTTTTTTATTGCTGAAGTGTGTTGAAATTTCTTCTGCATTCTACTGTACGGACGCAAATTTACTTTCCCTTCAGCCTGAGGCTTATTCATTTCACTTTTGGTGTGAAAAGGCTTTTATATTTGCCAAAAATAGAACTTTTTTATTTTAAAAACAAACAAGCAAGCCCTGTCCAGATTTAAAAAGTAACGAAAAAGTAACGTAACGCATTACTTTCCATAAAAAGTAACTAAGTAACATAATTAGTTACTTTTTTATGGAGTAACGCAATATTGTAATGCATTACTTTTAAAAGTAACTTTCCCCAACACTGCATATGTGAGGAAACGTTACACAAAGCTGTCCTCTCACGCGCAGCGAAACAATTTGACGCTCGCACACGGAGGCGAGCGCGAGCGCGTGCACTGCCGAAGCGGGAGCGCGCGTAGAGGCGGTCCAGCTGCTTCAGTTTCTGTAATCCCTTTTTTTCTGCTACCTTCAGTTAAATAGCGACGCGACGAGAACGAGCGGACGGCCCGACTCCGACTACACGGTATCATCCAGGAAAAGCGAACCGGGACTCCACATCGACGGCCGCTCGCCAGGTAAATACCCTCGCGTGAAAAGTCGCTAAATGTCCCGCGAAAGTGCTTGTTTTTGCCCCTCAGTGTGCGGGGATGTGCGGGACTAGCCTTCTCCTTTGTGCCGTGCCAGTCGCTCATCGTGGTCATCAGGGGCGAATCGTCGCGTGGTGTCCCCCGCGTTGGGAATATATCGCGGCGGAAGCTCGATGGGGCTCGACGGGCGCGTTTGATCCGCGTATTTTGTGCGGGATCGCGAAGCGCTCGCGGCCTCCCGCATAAATAGACGCTCCTCTATATCGCGCATCGCGCACGCAGCTGCTGCAGCGGCAGGGTTTCTGCGTTTGCGGCGCAGTCTGACAGCCAGGTGCTTCAGTGATTTCCTACAATGCCCTTCACGTTGTAGTATACACTAGATATATACTGCCAGTCAGCACCTCTGTGTGCTTCAAATGGAGGAAATCCTTAATATTGTGGTGACACCCTTTTGGGGTGTCGTGTTGAGTGCATTTTTATTATTCTGTGGTCAAATATAGGCTACACTCCTAAACGTTACGTTTGTGGACCTAAAATGGTACCCTTATTACTCATTACACTACCCAAATAATCACTATACTGTACTACAATTGCGCCTTTACAGTGAATGTGTACTTTGGGATTCAAATGTTCCCTAAAAAGGTGCATAATTTGGTACCTTTATGGGTGCAGATTTTGTTCTGTAGAATTATGCATATTATGGTTAAAAAAGTTAATTTTGTGGACCTAATATAGTACATAGCCTTATGTACTGTTGTATTACCGGGTTGCGTTACTGGATTGTTTATTCACAGCGAATATGTAAAAATACACATTTTATATATGTATATTAGTGCTGTCAGACGATTAATCGCATCCAAAATAAAAGTTTTTGTTTACATAATATATGTATGTATGCTGTTTATATTTATTATGTGTATATATAAATACACACACATGCAAGTATATATTTCATAAAAATGTGTTATTTATATGCTAAATATATTTTTTTATAATATAAATTTTATGAATATAAACATAAACATGTAAATAGTATACATGTAAATATTTAGAAAATATATATACTGTATGTGTGTGTACTAACATATGCATAATAAATATACACAGAACACGCATATTATACAAACAAAAACTTTTATTTTGTATGTGATTAATCGCAATTAATCATTTGACAGCACCAATATATATAGGCCTATATATCCTACTGTATATGTATAAAATATATACACACACTTGTTTTGTGTATATATTTGTATTTTTGTGTGTGTGTGTGTGTGTGTGTGTGTGTGTGTGTATATATATAGAGAGAGTGTGTGTGTGAAACTTAAAAATGTTAAACTTAAAAAAAAACAGAGGAAAACAAATAGGAATGAGACCTCTACAACCAAGGTCATAATGGTATGATTCACGAAAAAGGATCGTTCTTATTCTACTTTACAGTGTGTATATTAAAGGGCTGAATTGCTTTTCTTGCTCAACGGTCAAGTTTGTGTGGGGCGCGAGAGGTTTAGCCTTTTAATTTCAGTCCAGATCTTAAGCATCAAGATACATTACCTCTGAATGAGTGAACGAGGGACTAAAGGTCGCTAAACAGAACCCGAGACTCACACATTGATGTGATTTATCAGTGACTGGAATGAAGCACGCTCTATTTGAAGGGAAATAACTCAAGCAGGACCATAAACTGACAGTATTGTGTCTAAAAAAAAAAATGAAGCACACCGACTGTATTTGGACTCGGAGCCATTAACTCACTGGCATGACTGCATGTGCGCTGCAATTGAAATGTTTTATGACTCATTTCCCACATTATCACAAAACGAGTTGACCCGTAAAATCCACCCTCTGAAGTGTTAATACCTTCCTGTTAGTGCATCTGTGATCATTTACGACTTGGATCTGAAAAAGAGGTGACCTAATGCAGACTTCATCCCGTGAACACCCAGACTTGGGCAACTTTAAAGTGAGGTCTCTTTTCTCAGTATGCATTGGTGCTCTCTCAACATCATGCATCTTTTATCTTGGTTTAAATGCTGAGCTGAGAGCACAGGTTCCATAGGTATTTATTAGCTGGACTCGTGTGGCTTTTAAAGCCTGTGATCAGAGGGTTTTCCTCGACGCCGCATCTTCTGATAACATCAGAAAGAATTTCTGCTCGTCATTTGAGAAAGTGCAGCAGCACCCTCGCAGATCAGATAAACATCTAAATCATGATTTGACGGTGATCAAATGTCTGGGAAAAAATTGTAGGGTATTATTTCATTTCAGTCTACTTCCTGTGACCGTACAGGAAATGCCTGCTTGAATTCCTCCTGAATGAAACGTGGGGCCACGTTATGATTGATGACTGTCTTAATCTAGCTAAAGGGACGCAAGTCTGTGTATAATGCTGTTTGTAAGACCTTCAACTTCATAATTGGACACTTATGTGCAAAAATGAAAATACAATGAGGGAAAAAAAGATTTAATCCATTGAGAAATGTGAAAAGTAAAAATGCTTAACATATTATTGTTATTGAAATAATATGTGCAATAAGATAATAATAGTGCATTAAAGTACATTTTTATTTCTTGTTGACTGTAAAATGATTAGGCCTGATTCATGAAACAAAAACAGAATGAAAATAATTTGTAAAACCATTTTTTGCATTGAATTAAATGACCGTTTAATCTTTTACACAGATAATAAATTGGTTCATTCTTTAAGCAATTCTGTTGTTTTTCCAGGGCCAAGATGTCTAGTGAGGTGCAGAGACCAGATGATAGCCCCAGCACAAGCGGAGGGAGTTCAGATATCGAGCAGCGGGAGACGGCACCTCCTCAGCAGGAGCGTGATCTGGTTGCGCCCAAGAAGAAGGAGACCAAGATCTCCAGTAAAACCGCGGCCAAACTCTCCACCAGTGCCAAGAGGTAACGCTCTGGCTGTTTGCTTTTTTAACAGATCTGCTTTAGTGGTGCACAAATTGGTGTTTTGGACGTTATTGGAAATTTATTGACACTAATGTCTTGTTGGTGCTGCTTTACAGCAGAATTTGGCTTTGATGAAGTTTGCATTGCTTCTGTTATTTTACTCTGAAGCTTTTTTGAAACAATCTGTATTGTTATATAGCTGACTTGATTTGACTTGAGATTGACCCAGCAGCACCAAAATTGTTTTTCACACACAATTAAGCAACCGAAATTAATCCTTAACTATATCTAAAGTTATTAACGTGAACCAGTATTCAATGTCGTCTGGTTTTGTTAATGGTTTTGTTCCTTTTTTCTAAGTCGCTTTGGATTCAACCGTTGTTGTTATTTAATATGAAAGCATCTGCTAAATGACTAAATGTAAATGTAAATTGCTTGTTGTGTTCCTCAACTGTAAGTCACTTTGGATAAAAGCATCTGCCAAATGAATAAATGTAATTTAATATAATTTATAAATAAAGGTGTCTTGACTTAGCATTAAGTAGTGAACCAACAGCAGCAAAATTGTTTATCATATAAACAAATTAAAATGAAACACTGAAGGAACAACATCTACATTACTAAGATGAACCCATATTAAATTAGTTTGGTTTTGTTCCTCTTTTGTCTGCAGAATCATAAATGTAAATGTCACACAACCTGTCCATCTTGGCATTGCTATGATTTGGCTCATTTCTACCAAGTGATGGATTCGACGCCATGGCTTTTGTTAGTTGTTTTTCTTCCTTTTTAGTAGTTGACAAGTTTATGTATTTCACTAGCCTAACTTTGCATGATTAGCCTATATGGTTAGTTTTCCTTGTTAGAAAAGAAAAATGTTATTAAATTGTGCTGGTTTAAGTTCTCTTAGGAAGATCTATTACTCTGCAAACAGTCAACCCTGAATTCATTTTAGACTGTCCATCCAAAGCAAACTTTAAAAACCTGATATAGGTTTTTAAATTGCTCTTTTGTACTATTTCAGCTTGTTACTTGCAATGAAAATAGCCAGGGAATCTGGCATGGCATTAAAGTACGAACCAACCAACCCTGTAAGAAAAGACCCCCGCAGCCCATCAGTCGAGATGCACTGGTCCGTGTTATAAGAAAAGTGTAAAAACCTCTCAGTGTCAAAGCTTTCAACTTGCAAACAAAATAACATGTTTGGAAGCTTTTACACCGGAGGGATCTGTGCAGTCGCTCTGAAGGACGTATGAACACTACATTTGTTTGCAGATGATCAGAGCACGCTGAAGTTTGCTTCACTGCATTTCTGTTGTTCTCTACATGCTGTTTGACATTAATTCTGTGAATGGGCCTCGCTGGCAACACTGTAGATTCTCTGAAGGCCTGACTGCAGTACGATGATGGCATTATGCAATCAGTTGAGCAAAGCTTTGCCTGGACTGTTCCGTCTGCTTTCGAGTGCATATCAAGATCCAAGCAGGCCGATCTGGGCTGAGGATGGTTTTTGGCTGTGCTTGATGTTGCACAATTCGAGAACCCTCAGGGTTTAGACGTCAACATCAAAAGTGTTTGTTCATGAAAGAAAACTGTGTTGATGTTTTGGGCCTCCAAATGAAAACAATTAGCTTGTGCGTTTTTACTACCAACGGGAATCGACTCCGATTCGGCTAAATGATTGTGGTTTGTTTGTTAAAGGAATAGTAAACCCAAAAATGAGAATTATTCACTAACCCTCATGTCGTTCCAAATCCAAACCCACATGCTGTTGGGTTTTTTTCTGTGAAAAGGGGAGTCTTTATGAAATTATGGATGCTAACGTTTGTTAATTCTGTGGAAGAAATAATGAACAAAGTTAAAAACAATTAAAATTTTCAGATTATGCAATAAATTCAGATTTTATCAAGAACATACAAATAAATGTATACTATTATTATTTATTGTTATTATTATTATTAAAAAACATTAAAAATTATTATTTTTTTATAGTTTATATTACAATATATAATTTGTATTTATTTTGCTATAATAATAATCATAATAATATTTAAGGAAATTATGTAATTTATTAAATAATTTGTATATTATTTTTTATTAATATTATATAAAATATTTGTAAAAATCTTATCTTTATTCCCAAGCCTAAATTTAAATAGTAGGTGTACTACAGTTACATATTGACATTTATGCATGCACAGCAATTACTTTTATGACATAAGCCAATTTGGTGTCATAAATCAATATATCTTCTGAACAGCTTACTCTTATTGTTGCTTTTCAGTGATATAGTGCGGCTTAAACAGCCACAAATAGCGAGCCACTACTCAAGGTTGATGTTTTGATGATGTATGGTTTCCTGTTGTAGCTGACTGTCGAAGGAAACGTGCGTTTAAATAACAGGCCTGATGGTCGCAGCTACTGTGTGTGTGTGTGTGTGTGTGTGTGTGTGTGTGTGTCACTTTTCTTGGAAATGAAAAACCGCTTGATTTCGCACGGCTTCACTCGCTTTGACCTCTGAGATAACAAACCGGTATCGCTCGCAGAAGAAGTGCAGTGACGGATAAATGTACGTTTTGAAAATGGTGAAATCTATTAGATCACCTACTCGCTGAAAAGCTACATTTAAATGCATTTAAAAGTGTTTTACAGGAAATTGCGATGCCCAATTTGACAGCTATGAATGAGAAACATGACTGGTTTATCCTGTTTGGTGTGAGGCATTTTTTTTAAATCGATTTCATATACATTACAATGATTTTTTTTGAAGAGTCTTTATGCAATTATAGATGCTAATGATTGTTAATTCTGAGGAAGAATGAACAATCATAAAAACAACTCAGTTTGTGTTGCATTCCAATTATGCAATAAATTCAGATTACAAAATGAATTTACAAATAAATTGCATGCAGTTACAAAACATTTAATATACAATTCATTTATTTATATTATTATTATTGAATAATAATATTTAATTTATTATAGAATCCAATTGTTATTATTGTTTATTATTATTATTGATGCTTTATAATAATTGTATTTAATAATAATAATTAATCATCATCATTTGTAAGCTGCTTAAAAGATTCTGCTAAATAAATGTAATGCTTACATTTTATTATATTTTATTATTATTATTATTATTATTATTATTATGTGTGTGTGTATGTATATGTATGTATGTTTGTATATGTATATATATGTATGTATATGTATATATGTATTAGGGATATGCCGGTATCAAATATTCATGTTGCGATTAATTTGCTAATGCTTTTATCACGGTATGCGGTATTATCACGATATTGCAATTTAGTTTTGAAAAAGTGCTGTCATAATACAGTATAACAGGTTTAATAACTTTTTTCTTATAACAAAAATAACTGATCATTTAAATGCAATAAAGCAATACAAAAAAATGTATAAAGTTAAAAGTTTTACACAGATTAAAGTGCAAAAGAACTATAAAGACCAATAGGTATCACTTTACAATAAGACCTCATTAGTTAACCTTAGTTAATGCATTAACATTCACAATGAGCAATAGCTACATTTGCTACAGAAGTTATTAATCTTTGTTAAAAA
>NW_015540875.1:1089943-1090941 GCF_001515605.1 Sinocyclocheilus anshuiensis | reverse complement strand
GGACCATGTGATATTTCAGTTTTTCTTTTTTAATAAATCTGCAAAAATGTCAACAATTCTGTGTTTTTCTGTCAATATGGGGTGCTGTGTGTACATTAATGAGGACAAAAAATTAACTTAAATGATTTTAGCAAATGGCTGCAATATAACAAAGAGTGAAAAATTTAAGGGGGTCTGAATACTTTCCGTACCCACTGTATATATGTAAACTCTGAGTGTGTGTACAGAATAAAATTTAAGCATTTAACCATATTTAGCATCTGCATGTATGTAGCCTTTTAAATGAACGATCTCTGCTGAATTAATGAATGCTTTCTTGTGTTGCAGGATTCAGAAGGAGCTTGCAGAAATCACACTTGACCCTCCACCGAACTGCAGGTAAGCGTCTGCTGTTTGTAAACGTGCTGCTCTTTGTGCTGGCCTCCGCCGGGGAGAGAGAGATAATGGCTGAGAGAGGATAATGGTTATTGTATGTTGATGAGGCTGTCAGGCGGGCGAGTGAGAAGAGAGCCGCCACATGTGCTGGATGAGTGACTGGGGCTCCCCGGGGGCCGCCAAGGAAAACCAGACCTTAATAAAGCGCATAACTGGAACTGACATTGTCATTGATTGCCCTCATGTTTGTATCAGGAGAATAATTACCCACTAGCCCTTGCGTTTAGAGACTACATTTCCGAGCGTCACGTGAGAGAGATGGGATAATATGTTTGTGTATCGCGGATCTATTTGGATTAAGATCTCACCACTACGATGCTAGGTGTTTGTGGGTGAATTTCAGGGCATTGACATACGGTTGCTAAGGTGGTGTTTTGTTGTTGTTGTTTTTAATGATTAATATCTAGCAAGCAAGATACAGCTTAATGAAAAAATACAAATTATTGAAATCAGATTGACTGATTCATATAATCACTTGATTTAATAATTGTTGTTGTTTTTTATTTATTTAATACTATAAATACTGTTATTAATGTTTTGTATTTATAATATTTATTAAATAT